>NW_004798236.1:22052-23001 GCF_000002075.1 Aplysia californica | reverse complement strand
AAAAAAAATACTGCCCCATAGAATGGCTAAAGCCACCCTCACTAAATTATAGGATTTCTATCAATGAAGCCTGTACAATCTGTAGTAAATCCCATCTCAGCAAAAGGAATACATGTATCAGCAAAAAATTGCCCTCCAGCAACTGTCCCCTGCAGTGCCAATTGCGGTCGTTGCGGTTCATTTCAGAACATACATGATGCAATCAATCCGTACACATAATTGTAGCTGACAATTACTCATCATCATCCGGTGCCTTGCCAACTGGCGTGGGCGATCATGGACCTCTGTTTCACTGTCTCGCGTTGCAGCGATGGTGTCTGTCGTTCTTGCTGCTCCTAGCCATGTTGTCATCTTGTCCAGTATCTTTTCCCTCTGTTTGCCTCTGCCTCTTTTCATCAAACTTGCCTGTTGTTACAATATTCTCCAATGCTTCTTTCCGCATTGTGTGTCCGAAGAAATTTGTCTGTCGCTTATATTAGTCACAAGCTGTCTTCTATAATTTGCTTCAACCAAGACTTCTTCATTTGCTTGGTGTTTTTTTTTTTGGGGACAATCATCTAATTAAGAGTGCCAATTGCGGTTCATCTCGTCAGAACTTAGTTAGCCTATATTGTGATGCAATTCGCACACGTAATTGTATTTGGCTGTTGACTGTGTTCATAATCCAAAGGCTGGACCACTTAATTTCATGTCCAACTCAGTTAGAATCAAGCGTAGGTGGATAACTTTGAAAACTTCCCGCGCAACCCATGTTCAAGAATGCTCTGTTCTGGATTTGAACCAGGGCCATCGGCTCCGTACCGTGGTGTGATTCCAACTGAACTTATGATGATGCACCATAGACGAGGCGCTCGCTTCGACCCCGGACAATGCAAGTCGCTCCTTTAAGTTACTTATGTCGTGCTCTCTCTCTCTCTCTCTCTCTCTCTCTCTCTCTCTCTCTCTCTCT
>NW_004798236.1:19744-21345 GCF_000002075.1 Aplysia californica | reverse complement strand
TAACTCCGTTGTTGCCTCTTACCAACACATCACTGTCGTCTTTCGCGGAAATTTTTACTCCTGTAATGACATTCCACTGTGGTACGAAAAGAGTTAAACGTAACTGTAGATTTCACAAACCACTATCCGATACGCCAGCCCCCACTTCAGCATGGTGTGTCTTGGTCTAGCTGTCAACAACACTGTCAAATGCAGACCTGGCTGTGCCCTTCGAGGACAGTACATACATGTTATACCTACCTCTGTGTTCAGGCGTGTGGATTGTGCAGTTTTCGTGATCACTTGGGAGTGTGCTTTGGAACCTCCATAGAGGCTGTACACTCGGGAGTTGAGTGTTTTTGAAGGAGACAGTGCACAGTAAATTTGCTAGCCTACTAATATCCCCATATAAGGTGATCCTCGGGAATAATAATATGTTGGTGTTTTTAAAGAAGACAGTGGACCGTGATAACCCCCATAGAAGCAGTTCTCTGGGGTGTGTTTTGGTGCTGTTCTGGTGTTGTTGTTTCTTTCAGAAGACAGTGCACAGTAAAACTATTGCTAATATCCCCAATAAGGTGATCACTCGGGAATGTGTTTAGCTGCGGTTTTTTTAATAAAGTGTTTTTGAAAAAGACTGTGCATCGTAATAACCCCCATAGAAGGCTCTTAGAAGGTGATCACTCGGGGATGAGTTTTGGTGCGGTTCTGTAGTTTTTTGAAGAAGACAGTGCATCGTAAGAGATCTACCCCCATATAACTTGATCATTCGGAAGAAAGCTTTGGTGCCTTTTGATGTTTTTGAAGACAGTGCATGGTAAGGAGGTTAAGCAAAAAGGAGGGGGGGGGGGAGGTCTCTACATCTTGCATATTTCCTTTCTCCTGAGATAGTTTACATGGTGTCTGTCAGCCTGTCTGTGTACAAGTGTGTATGTCTGTCTGTCTTCCTCCCCCCTCCCCAAACCAAAGTACGTCTCTAACCCCTACTCCAAATATAACCAGAGTTTAGTTTAGAGTAAAATACTGGTAATACTGTGTAAAGCTCTCTGATACAACATAACACAACCTAAGAGCAAAAGCGAAGTTCACTTTGCCCAGTTGCTTTCACTAGGCCTTCACAAACATTTGCTTCCTTATCATGACTTGCATTTCGCTCGTGCTGTGAACTTACGCATTGCCTATCGGTATAGATCTACACTTGTAGGCTACATGCAGTTTTAAAAGTCAGCAACTACCGAAGCCACACAAGGACATATCAGGTTTTGGTGCATGCATTAGTTTCTAATTTTTAACCAGCTCTTAACACGCCCTGTTGTGTTTTCAATATAGAGAGTATCTTAGAATTGTAAATTACCACTTAGTTGAACTGACAAATCTGAAATGTTACAAGTTATATTTTGTTGGACATTTTAACAAGTTTCGCAAATTACTTTGACCTAACTTATTCTATATATGGTCGTGGATACCAAACGATGTACTTTATTGAGTTCCCAGAGGAAGAAACTGACAGTGTACTTTCACCAGCTTATGGGACACAAAAATGTACACGACTTATTATGACAATGTGATGTTCTACAAAACACGATTGAACACATTCTCTCTCTCTCTCTCTCTCTCTCTCT
>NW_004798236.1:16901-19463 GCF_000002075.1 Aplysia californica | reverse complement strand
CTCTCTCTCTCTCTCTCTCTCTCCCCTTTTGCTTGCTTTCTTTCCTTCTCATGCACACCCTGCCTTACTCCTGCATTGTATCTCTTTAAGCCCGTGTTGACCCTTCTGAATGATTTTGTGTCGATGTAGATGTAAAAACACCCACATTAATACTTATTTGACATATATGAAAGAAATGTATATGTACAGTCAAAGCTGCTCTAATGGCCACCTGTACAAACGTCCACTTCCCATTTCCCCTAGTATCATGACACTGTGTAAGATGTCCACTTGTCTAAGACAACCACTTTTCTCCTCGACAAAAGATGGCCGTCTTAGACAATTTCTATTGTTACAGAAGACCTACCTGCTGCATTCACACTGGCAGCTGCAGAGAACACATTATTTACCAAGACTATACTGCGAACTGTTTAGCGGTGAATTGTGCGTTGGTGCGTAGCTTGGCTGTCTATTTTGTTTGTTTTTGTGAGTGTTTTACAGCGCTGGCAATTGCAAAAGGACATATTATATGCGCGCGGGACGCATTAAACATTTTCAGTTGGTAGAAAATTTTGAATTTTGCCCGGGTGGGGGCCGAAGCCTACTCTTATTTCGATTTTAGACCACAAAAGGATCTTTAACGCGCGCAACTTGCACCAGGAACCTCCGAGATTTTTCGCCCTTCTCCGAGAAGGCTAGGTGTATATCTTTTTTTTTCCGACCCTACCTGGATTCGAACCCGGGACCTTTGAATGAGAGGCGAACACCTTAACCTCTAGGCCACGAGAGCCCCCCTGGTTGTCTAAGTCTAAGAAAGCCTGAATCTGATGGGTAAGATTTATTTTGTTTTCATTGTCCATAACTCCCAGATAAAACAGAAGGCCAGTTGTTCTGTCGTAGTGTGGTGCTGGGCTTTGTAGACGTACTGTTTTGTACAGAAGTAGGACACACACACACACACACACACACACACACACACACACACACGTGTGTGAGCTCGCGCGCACAGGAACACACACACGCACACACCTCTCATACACCTCTCACATACATACACATACATACACACAGAAGAGAGAACGAGAGAAAGAAAGAGAGAGAGAGAGAGAGAGAGAGAGAGAGAGAGAGAGAGAGAGAGAGAGAGAGAGAGAGAGAGAGAGAGAGAGCATAGTTTTTTTTCATTACGTAGCCTACTTTAGTAACAGGAAAGAAAGAGGGGGGCGGTGCCACTGACTGAAATGTCTTTAGGCCAAAAGGGCGGACATTTCTCGTTCATGCACAGTAGAATTGTAAATGGGCTGTTTCATCAGTCCCGCTCATAACTGTGCCAGATATACAACAGGAAACTGCTGCTTTTTTCTTTCCTAATCCTTACTATTGTCATTTTCCTCTACTTCTTTTGTATGTTTGTCACACTCTTGTGACCCGCTATTTCCGGGGTGCCTTGATAGTCGAAGGTGAGCAGAGTAAGTCTGATTCCCTGTAAGGACTTCTCTGTAGACATCAACCCCTTGGCGCTCATATGACCTTATGCAGTGTCATAGAGTGCAGTGTCGAGCGCCGTAAAACCCTCTACTAAAGTAGCTAAACAGAGGTTACGGTGTTTGCCTCTCATCCGGGTTCGAAACATGGTAGCGACGAAAAGTTTTCTTGTCTAAAATTTGCTCCCTCTTTTACGTACCTTAGTAGGCCTAACAGGAAAGAAAGAAAATGATCTAAATTATCTCGATGGGACCGTAAAAACACGGACACAAAAACAAAAAAAAAAAAAAAAAAAAAATGAGAAGAGAAGTCAGTGTGTAGATTTTCTGAATACTTCCTAGACTAGTAGGAGTGTGATAGAGAATTTATTACACGAGTTATATTGGTAGCCGTGATTTATTTTAATTTGCTCGTTGACCGAGAGAAGGTTGTTGTACAGCGTCCTGAGTAAGTCTTTTTCTTTTTTTCTTTCCTTCTGCTGTTTCTGTCTGTCTATTATCTGCCTAACCTCGCCTAACCTTTCCCCGCATTTAATAATCGATATTGTGATGAAATGCTTCTTTTTACTCAGCACAGATTAACATTAGCTGGAGTCCGATTATGTGATCTGCATGCAAAAGTGTTATTATAAAAGTTGTCTTAGATCATGCGTTGAATCTGTGTATGTATGTGTGCTCGCGCGCGCGCGCGCGCGCGTGTGTGTGTGTGTGTGTGTGCGTGCGTGCGTGTGTGTGCCTGTGTGAGTGAATGTGTGTGTGTGTGTGTGTGTGTGTGTGTGTTTGAACATGTGTTTGTGAATGAATATCATGTGTTTGTTTGTGTGTATTTTTGTGTGTGCATGCTTGTGTGCTTCTGTGTGAATGAATGTCATGTGTTTGTTTGTGTGTTTGGGCTTATGTTCGTGTGTATGTATGTATCATTCATATGTGAGTTTATGAGCGTCTGTGTGTGTATTTTTTGTAAGTGTTTTACTGCGCTTGCAACTGCATGAGCGCGCGGGACACATTATCATTAAACATTTTCAGTTAAAAGGAAATTTCGTATTTTTCCTTGGTGGCGGTCGAAGCCTGCTCTGATCTATTTTGGACTAACAAGGGATCT
>NW_004798236.1:12506-13975 GCF_000002075.1 Aplysia californica | reverse complement strand
CCCTCGCCTCACCCCGTCCCTTCCATTTAAAAATATACCAAAACAACAGAAGCTTAAAGCAAGAACAAACAGATAACAACTAGCCTACAGGCAAAACTATTTGTAGTCAGGAAAGAACAGATCTGATGATCGGTCGTCTGTTCGTATGTATCTCTTCAGGTGTTGCACAATGCCCCCAGCGGTTGTCTTTGTGGGTGGTTGGCGGGTGCTCGGGTTAGGTTTTCTCCTTCTTTCCCATCAAGCATTATATTGTCTTTATTCTTTATCTCTCCTTCTTTTCTCTGTATGTTACTCTCTAGTAGCACCTCTAATCTTCAGCACTTATAGATCTATTTGTGTTGCAGGTGCCGTGAAACGGTTACTAAAACAAAAAAATGAAATATTTCGCCTCCTTCATTTTTCTGCACGTTACGTTCTATTAACATCTGACCAATCTTTGGTACTTATATGACCTATTTGTATCGCAATTGCCGTAAAACTCTTACTAAAACTTAAAAAAAAAAATAGCAGTTATATTTTTCTCCTTCATTTTCAGACTTGTCTTGACTTTCCTCTTCCCATGACCACCTCCTTCTGACACCTATTTCTCCTGGTTCTAAAATCGATGTCTTTCATGGTTATATCCTTAGTGCAGACATCTCTATGTGTCTAACTTGAGGTCGATCTCTTTTGTTGTTGCAATAATATGCAAACATCTATGTAATTAAAATTAAACTAAGCAAAGAAAATTTAAAGCGGCCAATACGAGGGCGCCACTAGTTGATCCAAGTCAAGTTCTTCCCCTTCATTGTTTCTCCCTGCCTTTTTTGTTTAGCTCCAGCACTAAATGACCGTTTTTTTTCAGACGTACTTCTCTTTATTCAAACAAATAAAATAAGGAAATGTAAACATGCAGAAAGTGGGTGGTTGGAAGACTCCACTGGTAGGCTCCACTTCTTTACTTTTCCTTTCTTTTTTCTGTCTGTCTGTTTTACTTTTTTACCAGCACTAAATAACCATCATAATGTCGATGTGCTACTTTTTACTCAAACAAACAAAACGAGGAAGTCTAAAAATGCTCAAAATACTCGCGAGGGCGTGCATATCAATAATATGCTCAAGACGAGAGGCAAGCCACGGCGATACATTGATAATTATACCTGTACTGTATTCGTGTCCACACGGGTGGTTAGTGAAGCGTACAAGACCAGGGGGCAGAGTCTATGAACAAATTCTTTGATGCGTTTGCCAAATGTTTTGGCTGTCTGTGCTGTGACCTTCTTGTCGGTTCGGTTCAGTGACACCGACGTTTTCACCTCTTTGATGATAAAGGTTGCTGTTGACATTACCCACTAAACATCCACAACAGTGGTGTTAATTATAGCAAAAGAAGCCGCAACTGCAATAACAACATCAACAACAATAATGTATCTATATTTTAAATAATATATAGATAGATAGATAGATAGATAGATAGATAGATAGATAGA
>NW_004798236.1:10537-12177 GCF_000002075.1 Aplysia californica | reverse complement strand
CACACACACACACACACACACACACACACACACACACTGTAACACGCTGCACACACAGACACGTGAGACACGTACGCTTTCAAACGATCACATACTCCCACACACAAAGACTTTAGTACCACGAATTACACCCCCCTCCCCCCTGTCTCTTCCCCTTTTCCCAAGCAACAACTCACCCACCCCCTTTTCACATACGCACACGCATTATACAACTCTCAAAGTCAAATAAACTGGAGATTTTATTGGAAAATCGAACTCTGTAGGCAGACGCGCTATCTTTGTCTTCTTAGTGCATGATCTCTCCATTTGTTCAATGCGAGTTGTTCAGTGCATGCTTCGTGCCTGCAGCGTCTTTGTGACTGACTGTGCACGGCTTTTACAAAGGTAGGCCTGCCTTTCTGAGAACAAGTGGACCTATTTATTTATTTGCTTATTTGTTTGTTTGTTTATTCATTTTTCTATATCGATCTGTATTTTGCTTTATTTATTTATTTATTCTTTAGTTAGTTAGTTAGTTAGTTAGTAAGTTAGTTAGTTAGTTAGTTAGTTAGGCAGTTAGTTAGGCAGTTAGTTAGTTAATTAGTTAGTTAGTTAATTAGTTGGTTAGTTAGTTAGTTAGTTAGTTAGTTAGTTAGTTATTTAGAATGTATCGTTCATGTATTTTTAACCAAGCACGTCATTTCTTAAAATTCATTTATCTACCAGGCCACTAACTACTGAACTATTTATTGACTGTCCTCAATTTATTCACTTTATTTCTTAGTTCATAGATTTAATCTGCCCATCAAAATGATCAAGTTTGTATCTTCTTCAATCTTTTCCTTTGTCAGAGGTGTATGACGTCACCCCCCCCCCCCCAAGGCCTTTAGGCCATTCCCAAAGGGGGGATATTAACAAGTTCTTAGGCACAGAAGAACTGTAAATGGGCTGATTCATCAATGCCCTCATAACTGTGCCTGAACTGCAACTGTCCTTTTTCCTCTACTTCTTTTGTATGTTTGTCACACTCCAGCTATTTCCAGGGTGCCTTGATAGTCGAAGAAAACTTTGTGCTGTTGAAGATAGAAAGGTGAGCAGAGAAAGCCTGACTTCTCTGTTGATACCCACCCCTTGGCGCTCATATGACCTTCCTTATGCAGTTGCGAGCGCCGTAAAAACTCAACTAAAACTAACTGACGTCATTTCACGGTCCACATAGCGTTGACTCAGCCATACGTCACCTATACTTCTCTCTGTTGTCTCATGTTTTTGTCTTTCCATTTTGTTTGTTTCCCTTTTTTTGTTATGTTGGACTACCCCTTTTAATTCTTTTACTTTTTTGTCTCTCACTTTCATATAAACAGAGCAACAAACCAACAAATCAACCAACAAACGAACAATATTGCCCCCTCAAAGACAAACATACCCCACGGGCGGTGCCATTGACTGCACTGTCTTTAGGCCATTCCCAAAGGGGGGACATTTCTCGTTCTAGAGCATAGTAGAATTGTAAATGGGCTGATCTTACAATGTCATGCTCATAACTGTGCCTGAACTACAACAGGGAACAGCTACTTTTCCCCCTTCTTCTTTTGTATGTTTGTCACACTCTTGTGATCAGCTATTTCTTGGGTGCCTTGATAGTCGAAGCAGACTTTGTG
>NW_004798236.1:6613-8041 GCF_000002075.1 Aplysia californica | reverse complement strand
TTTCTCTCTCTCTCTCTCTCTCTCTCTCTCTCTCTCTCTCTCTCTCTCTCTCCCTCCTCCGGATCACCATCTTTAAAGCCATTGCACAACTCTCTAACCATGTTTGCACCTGCTCAAGATCGATAAATAAGGAGAGCCCTCCTGTAAGATTGACTTCCCTTTTTCTGGTGGTATGTCGTCCGCGCGAACCCGTGCCGTCATCAACCAGTCATTGTTGTGATATAGGGCTGCTGCTCTGTGTTGTCTCGTGTTGAGGTTCAGTGCGGTTTGCTGGATCTGTCTGTCTGTCGGCCGGAACTGTTGGAGGAGATGAGACCAGGAACAGGACTAGGACGAGGTAAGGAAATGTCGCGAGTTGTTTTTGGCGGGTGCTCTGGTGTGATTTGTTCCTACTTTCCTATCAAACATCTCTCGTCCTTTACATTCCTTCTTTTTTTGTTTGTTTGTTACTCTCTTGAAACGCGTCTAACCTTCGGTGTTGCCGTTTATTTCGATAGATTTATAAGGAGACGGAAAGTCAGAAAGTTAAATTCAGCACCGAGTTCAATATCACCCAGAAATTTCCTATTTGTGTTGAAAGTGCCGTAAAACTCTTACTAAAACTAAAATATTGTGAGGTTTGACGATGAGTGGCTACACACATGCTCTTATCCCACATAATACGCTGGTGCACACAGACTCATACACCCATGCACACAAAGAAAAACGCCTGGTCTCTTATAAACGTACATGACAATCACAAATACAAATTCTGCATGCAACACCTTATGTAATATATATGTTCACATGCATAAATACAGAAAAATACAGACAACCCGTCATACGTACATGGGCCGTGTTCCACAGCTTGTTGCAAACATACACACCCTTTCTTTTTGCACTCCTCTCTCTCCTTCTTTGTCTCTCACTCACGCGTGTGCGTACGCGCGCGTTCACGCACACTCACGCGCGCGCGCGCGTGCATACAAGTATGCACATACAGACAAGACACACGCGCAAGCTCGCCTTCAATCAATTTGTTAAAAGAAAACAACAGCCCTAGGTGACATTTAACTCAGGGCTGAATAATATAACTTTCTGACTTTTCCGTCACGTAATAAATCTATCGAGATCATTGTTAACCTCTCGAACAAATCACGTGTTTACTTACAACATGCGTTATTTTTTATGATGGTCAATACTTATATTCCTTGTCAGTAACTCATATATTTTCTTGATTCCTCCTGATAATAATATGTTAAATTTGCTTGCAGTTGTTCTTTTACTAGTATATGTTCGTTTTGTCGTTTGTTCGTTGCTGTTGGGTTTTGTTGTTAGGTTTTGCTTTTGTTGTTTTTGTGTAGTTTTGTAGTTTGTTGTTGTTGTTGTTGTTGATGGTAGTGTTCTTTTTTTTCGTGTGTGTGTCGTTTGGAGGATTTAAGAAGGGGT
>NW_004798236.1:0-4983 GCF_000002075.1 Aplysia californica | reverse complement strand
TTTATTTATTTATTTATGTACTATGTATTTATTTATAGGGAGTGATATAAAAAAGAAGGGCATACTTTGAGCCACCTAAAAGTTTCCCACCAATATTCGTTATCTGTGTTTTACAACAGAAAGCTGTTGTATATTATGGCACTTCTCACATTGGGAGGTAATTATTAAAGAGGCGGGACCTCAGAGTTTAACGCCCTTCTCCCATTAGGCAGAGTCAAGAAGGTGGATGGGCTTGGCAGTCCGATAAAAAACAAACGAACCCAACGTCAAAATCCTTTGGGGACTCAAACCAGAATCCTCCGCACGATAGCCCAGCATGGTATTGCCATTCGTTCGTGTAAAATCCTAATTTAGTCAAAATATATACAGCCATAATTTATCCACACATATTTGTCTTTTTACTTGATATTAATATACTCTGTCACATTTTTAAGTATACACTGTGTTAAAATTGAAATAGTTTCACAAGGAGTCGATATTCTTTAAAATTTCAAGAATACGAATTCAATCCATTTTTAAAACGAAAACAACAACAACAAAGCGGAATATTAACATAGCAGGTTTATTGACGACTTACAAGAGTGTGGGGGTGGTCTACAAAAGTAACACGATCAGTAGCGTTGATGACGGCCTGACATCGTCGCCACCTTGAATCAATCAATCGCTACACTGCCTGATCAGGGATGTTATTCCACTCTTATTGCGATGCTCTCTCAAGTTGAGGAAGTGTCTGAGGCTGGTGTTGTCGCATGTTGCTCAACTCATCTCTGGTTTGTCTTGCCGTTTTGAAACGATGCGACAGGTGTATAAAAAATCCTCTCTTGGAGTAGTTTTTCTTCTCCCACGTTGGCAGTGTCGATCCTTTCCTGATTTTGTTGTTTTCTCACGATCCATTGTTGTGTACACAGGTCTTCTTTTACATTAAAATATCTCGCAACAGTGGATACCGAGGCACCCCCGCGAATCTTTCCAACAAGCTGATTTCGCACATGTTGTTCTCTTTGGGCGTGGCATGATGAAACGTAGACTTAAGAAGTTTTATCACTGGAGAATTGTTACAAAAAATGACAAAGCTTTGATGTGTTCTACTTTTTTAAACAAATCATTGCCGTATCATGAGTAATTCTTTAAAAAGACAAAACATGTAACACGCATGCAGTTACAAAACCACTTGCGCGTTCAGAAATCTGCAACAGCTCACCAGCGACAGGTATATCATGTAATCAGGGTGTAAATTTGAAAGTAATTGGTGGCATAGATTTTGTTTTATTGAGCTTCAAAATGTGTATACTTAAAAATGTGACAGAGTATATTATTATGTAACTCTTGGTTAGAGGTGCCAGTTATCGGCCCTACTTCTTTTCTTTCCTTTTATTTTTTTTTTCTGTCTCTACATTTGGCTATCCCTAGCACTAATTGTCCGTACCTTTATAAATGTGCTTCTCTTTAGTCATAACTAAAATTAGTCGTAACTAAACTTAGTCATAATTAAAATTAGTCATAAACAACGAGCCCGTATGTATTTCAGTACCGGAAATGACGTGGACACAGGTGGCAGCACAGAACCTGCTGCAAGGGATACAGGGTCGTCTGGAGAGTTCACTGTTCTGTGACGTCATGATATACGTTGATGACGTGGAGTTCGCGTGTCATCGCATCGTCCTCTGTGCCTACTCCGACTACTTTCAGGTATGGTTCTCGGGGTTTAACTTCTGTATTATTACCTCATATCTCCCACCCCTCATCCGTCTCCAGTCATCCGTCTCTCTTATCCTTCTCCTCCACCAAAAAAAACCCAACAACAACAGAAAAACCCATCTTCCCTTTTACCTCCCTTTTCTCACCCCTTCCCATCTACCCTCCCCTTCACCCTTTTCCCCACCCTTCCCCAAACAACCCTATACCCCCATCCCAACCCTTGTTTTAAACTATCGCGTGGAATCGATAGTTCAATTTCGTTCCAAAACAGGATATAATATTGTCTTTTAAGGTAAAACTTCAGGGCTACTTTTAAAAGAAATCAAAGGTAGTACTTGAAGAAGCTCACACTCCCGCTCGCTGATGAAAAAAAAATGCGAAATGACAAATGCACTTTCTGGAACATTTAAATAGACATAAAGGCAATGGACATCTAGCTATCACTTGCAAAATTGAAAGCATACGAGGCAGGGGTGGACCCAGAGCAACTTACTTTGAGAGCCAAAACAGATGGAAAACGGGGACAGATTAGGAAGTTGTAGCTTTGAGAGAATCCGAGCAAAGGAATGAATAAAGACCCGTTAACTCCGATGTCTGTCGTAGATCTGACTCTTCATTTTGATGATGATGATGAAGTTTACTCTTGTCTGTTTGGCGTCCTGTGATATTGTTGATGTTAGAAATAAACACCGATGAAATGGTTTCGATTCTTGTTTTGGAAAGTTAGTTTATCTAGTATCCGTGTCTGTCTGCTGGAGTGATGTATTCCAGTCAAAATAGAGGCTGGGTCGAAGCAGCTTGTCTCTTACGTCATCTATAATGAGTCGATGTGGGCTTAAAACATACAATCATTGTAATGATAAAGTCTAATAACAGAGAAATACACTGACGGAGAAGACTTTATTGTAAAATGTAGACCTTTCCAAATACAACTACGCTGAAAAAAGAGAGCAATATTAGAAACAGCAGCAGTAGCAGCAGCAGTAGAAACAGCATAATTAAAATCAACAGCACCTGCAGCAACAACTGCAACAGTTACAGCTTGAGGAGGAAACAAAAACATCGTACAAAGGGAAGTAATGAAGAATGAACTACCATCAACATAAATGACACGGCTATGTCCCTTCACGAACAATCGATGAATACGTGGGACGTTCAAAAAGTTTTGTCTCCAAGTTAATAATTTCTTTATTACTGATGCTACATACAAAAGTTATACACCAAATGAAAGCTTAGGATGTCTGCTACATGACAGTACCTTTACTTTTCACATACTCGCCTTCTTTGTCGATGCAGATCCGCCAACGCCGAAAAAGTTGTCGCATGCCGTCGTCGAAAATTTCATGTGGTTTTCCTCTGAACCAGCGACGCGCATCTTCTTGAACCTCATCGTCATCTGCGTAACGTTTTCCTTTGAGGTACTCCTTACTTCAACTTAGGAAAAAGATAAAAGTCAGATGGAGCAAGATCTGCATTGTATGATGGGTGCGGTGAGGTCTCTTGAAATCTGAGACTTTTCATGGCATCTTGAGTTTGTTGACTCGTGTGTGGACGGGCGTTGTAGTGGTGCAAAATTGCATTTTTTTTCGGGGCCGAACTCGTGACAGTCGTGCTCTAAGTTTTCTTAGGGTCTCAATATATCGTTCAGTGTTGATAGTGGAACCCTGTTCCAAAAATTGCGTATGAATCAGACCATCGCAGTCCCAAAACACTGTCATAAGCACTTTCTTTGAAGACGAAACAACTTTGAACTTCTTGGGGCTAGGTGAGCCAGTGTGCCTGTATTCTTTCGATTGTCTTTTATTGTTCTCTGGGTCATAATGGTGTACTCAAGTCTCGTCTCCTGTGACTATACGGCGTAAGAAAGCTTCACATTCATCAGTATAAGGAGCCAGGAGTTCATCACTAACTTGACTTAGGTTCAATTTCAGCTCGGGAGACGTGTGGGGAACCCACCGTGAACACTCTTTCCTGTAACTCAACACATCATGGATAATATACTGAGCACTCCCTACAGAAATCCCTAGCATTTCACTGACATCTCTTACTTTGATCGGTGGGTTTTGAACATCACTGGCAGAGTTGGGACGACCACAACGAGCTTGGTCATGCAAATCTGTCTCTGCTGAACTGGTTTCAGCGAACTCCTTTGTCCATCTTCGAACAGTACTTACATCTACACATGTTTCACCATAGACAAGCTTCATTCGCCTATGAATATCAATGGGTGCAGCTCCCTCTGCAGTAGGGAACTCAATAACAGCTCTTTGCTTTAAGCGCACATTCATAGGTTTGCTGGACGCCATTTTCTCGGCGACAATGTACCTTCGCTTCTATGATGTAAACAGAAAGAGCATAAAGGTGTGACATCATAGCATAATTCTGTTTTTTGGGTCTGAAAGTATACATATTGAAAGTCAATTGTGTACAAATTTTCATGAAGATATTTTGAATAGTTTAGACGTTATTGGAGAGGAGGCAAAACTTTTTATAACGACCTGATACATTTAATCGACACAATAATAACGTGATTAATTATACTGCTTCTTAGTTTGAATGTTTTTAGCAATGCAAGAGATATAAAAATATGGTGAATTCCATGGTGGGCCACTGTATTGCTCCCAACGCGGGTTGTTAGTTTAGTTTAGTAAGAGTTTTTCGGTGCTCGCAGCTGCGTTGGGTCATGAACACGCGATACTCAAGTTGGTTGCATTCTCAACAGTTCACAGCACAGCTTGGTTTTGGTCAATGATCAGATTCAAAGATTTTACGGTTAAAATTTCAATCTTTAAGTGACAACTTAATTACATTATAATAAGATAATAGTATTTACATCTTTGTGAAACGGCCAATGGCCTGACAGGAAGGGTGAGAGTATCCCGCAGGTTTAGACCCCCACCCCTTGTATCTTTTATATTGTGTCCAAAACGCTTATAATCATTTCACTTTCATCGAATTGCAGTTTTATCTGCTGCACACCTAGTTAAGAAAAATTTGATGTTAAAAAAAATTTGCGTTTGACAGGTCCAGCTTTTTCGAACACAATTCTTTGAATATCTTGATAACGACTCCAAATAGTTTTGTGATTTCGAAAGAGAAGGTATAATATTTGGTTTCTGACCTCATGGTCTTAATAACTCAAAACGGCCAAACATGTCAGACAGAACTTTGTAATTTTGGGGTAACGATTTGACAAAGGTATTGTGTCTGTTTTCTCCAGGCGATGTTTACCAGCGGCATGCAGGAAGCCATCTCTCAGAGTGTCAAGCTCAATGATGTCTCTCA
>NW_004798235.1:255801-256566 GCF_000002075.1 Aplysia californica | reverse complement strand
CATCATCATCATCATCATCCTCATCATCATCCTCATCCTCATCATCATCATCATCATCATCATCATCATCATCATCATCATCATCAGAGCTTCCCCATTGGTTGTAGCTGTCTTCGTTGAGAACGGTACTCCCCATTGTGAAGGGAACGGCTTGCCACTTTGAGTACATCAGAGGATGTCAAACATATGTTTGAATGGCCAGGAACAATGGCAATTCCAATGGAGTTATGTTGGACGAGTGGTGGTTCCGCTATGCAAATTGACATTGGAGCCGAAAAAATGCCTCGCTCTGGCTCGAAGATTTCTTCGTGGAGTCCGCCAGGCCCATTAAGGCAAAAAAATTATCATCATCATCATCATCATCATCATCATCATCATCATCATCATCATCATCATTGTCGTCGTCAACCCTTCTATCCACGTGCTGGGGTACATGTAAATACTATCTAATAGTACAATTGACTTTAATCATGGGCTTGTAGGAGTGTATGCGTGTGTATGTGTGTGCATGTGTCACGTGTGTGTGTGTGTGTGAGTGAGTATGTGTGTGTGTGTGTACGTGTGTGTGCGCGCGTGCGTGCGAGCGTGCGTGCGTGCGTCCATGTGTGCGCTCTTTACAATTTGTCTCCAGCTGAACATATGTTCTACCCCTACTTTCCCTTCAATTTCTTCCTTTAACTTCATTCTGTCGTTATTTCATTCTTTCTGTCTATTTCTCTAACCACCGTCCTCCTCCATTCTTTGAAGTTAAGCCCCTTCCCCCCC
>NW_004798235.1:253244-254879 GCF_000002075.1 Aplysia californica | reverse complement strand
GAGAGAGAGAGAGAGAGTGTGTGTGGAAGATCGAGAAAAGTTCAAAAGAAGGAAAATAGATATACATGTACACATTATGTACCTGCTATCCCAAACTCAATGATTGCAAGAAAGCAATAAATAACCTGTCCATGAACTTCACAGATCTGAACTTAAAAGGAAGTATGTTTGATCATCCGGACGCCATAATCTGCGTGCACAAATTTGAACAAGTCAGACGAGCACTGCTGCATCAGCCATGTCTTGGAGTAACCCCCAAAAAGCCATTTTGCGTTAGAAAATACACCGAAGTCAACTCGGCAAAGAAGGTTCAAGCATGTTATTGCAGGAAGGGAGAATGAAGTTGCTTCCAGATCTAGATATAGTACACCTTCTGAAAGAGACATTTGGGGGTAGTAGGAGCAATTCAAAGTAAGAGCATGTATTTTAGTAAGCTATTTAAGGAAATTGGTAAGTTTCTTTGACGACGTAGCGGTGAACTAGGTTCGTCAAAGTCGTCGACTCACAGAATCTTACAGCATTATTTGAAATGGAATACTCATCACATTTTGTCCTCCAAGGAATAATCAATTAGACAATGTTTTGGAAATAATCAATTCCAGACGATGTTTTGGAGAAGAAAAAAAAACCCAATGTGTGCGTAGTTTTTAAAGCAAGTGAGACAGTACGGTGTTTTGAGTTTAAGGACGAGGCTCATTTCTACGTACGTAGGCCTTATCTAATAACTGTGTGCACTGGATAACAGAAAATTTAGATGATGTAAAGGTTAAAAAGGAACTTGATGGGTAGCTTTAGACATTTAAGGCATCATTGTACCATTTTGATTTCTGTGATGAAGACGGAGGCACACAAACGGTCCTCCAGTTTGTATAATTTGAATGCGCAAGTCCATCAAAGAGAATTTTTCAGGAGCATCACTCAGACACTTTGCTTTTTTACTTTTGGGACGTATCCTTTAAAATGTAGGTATTTTAATGCCTCCTTCGACACAATTTAGATAATTTTAGAGACGGTCTTCGGCACTGCCTGTCTGGGCTAGTCCGGACTGAGAGAAAAACGATGTCCCAGCGAGCAGAAAGACCAAAAGACTTTTTTTTTTCAAAACCTCCTTACGCTACTGAGAACGACTTCAGTCGAGTTTTCAGCGTGCAACAGCAAAGCGCCCAACTGCGACACACAGAAGCCCATTGGATCATCAAAACTTCGTGATTTTCATAAATAAACTAATGAGGTTTTTGTTTTAGTAGAGGTTTTACGGCGCTCGCAACTGCATAGGGTCATATGAGCGCCAACGAGTGGACGTCAACAGAGAAGTCCTGACAGGGAATCAGACTTACTCTGCTCACCTCTCTAGCTTCAACAGCACAAAGTCTGCTTCGACTATCAAGACACCCCGGAAATAGTGGGTCACAAGAGTGGGACAAACATACAAAAGAAGTAGAGGGAAATGATGATAGTAAGGATTAGGAAAGAAAAAGCAGCAGTTCCTTTTTGTAGTTCAGGCATAGTTATGAGCATGACATTGTTGGATCAGCCTATTTACAATTCTACTGTGCATTAGAACACGAAATGTCCCCCCTTTGCATTTGGGAATGGCCTAAAGACACTTCAGTCAGTGGCATCGCTCCGGTGGGA
>NW_004798235.1:251197-252398 GCF_000002075.1 Aplysia californica | reverse complement strand
TGTGTGTGTATTTGTGTGTGTTTGTGCAAGTGAGTGTGTAGATGCATGTGAGGATGCATGTGTGTGTGTGTATGTGTTTGGGACATATGTGATAAGAAGTCGTGCAACGTTATAAAATCACATTCTAGAAATATAAATCTGAAGAGGGGAATAGAATACGAACAAATGCTTTTCGCACCATGGACACGAATCAAAATTGACGTTAGAAACAGCTGCTTTTGGAGCTAAACGTGTGTTTATTATCGTATTAAGACAGATTTATCGCATCTTACAACAAAAGTTTTCACACGTTTTCGAAATCGATCCCAAAGTTCTAATGACGTAGGTCATTCTGCCATGGGGAAAAACCCATTTTCTACTTTGTTGTTTTTGGCTTTCACGTCCTACTATGCACAAACAGTTCATTGCAACGGCTGATGAAAAACCGTATTCAACGTATTTAACGTTTTGATGATTTATTTAAATCATCCCCACCCACCCTGAAAAGCGATGGCTCTCGTGGCCTAGAGGTTAAGATGTTGGCCTCTCATTCAAAGGTCACGGGTTCGGATCCGAGTAGCGACCGAAACATTTTCTTCTCTAAAATTGTCTCCTTTCACCTCCTTTCCTGCTCTCTAGCAATGTTCTATCCCACCCCTCACCTCCTTAATTGCCCCCTCCTCTGGGCTCCTGACTCTTTCTACAGCCTTTCTACTGGTACTCTTTGGCTCCTTCTTACTGTTGTCTTTCAGCCATACCCCTGATCTTCTGGAAGGAAAGATCTACACCTAGCCTTCTCGGACAAGCGCGAAAAATTTCGGAGGGCCCGTGTGCAAGTTGCGCACGTTAAAGATCTCTTGAAGTCTAAAATCGATAAGAGTACCGTAGGCTTCAGCCGCCTCCCGGGTAAAATTCAAAATGTCCTACCAACTGAAAAAGTTTAATGTGTCCGGCGCGCTCGTATGACAGTATGTAGTTTCGACGCCTTAAGACACAACCAAAACAAAACATGAAAAGTGCCGTTGGTCCCATGTGTCACGTTGATCATGTAGATGTGGGAGATGATTGGGAGAATTTGCCCGTTTAGCGAAATGATTTCCAATGAATACGCAAACGCCGCGCTCTCGACCACGCAAACAAAATGCACGCACACACACATACACACACAAACACAGGCACACACACACACACCCACACACACACACACACACACACACATACA
>NW_004798235.1:245830-247573 GCF_000002075.1 Aplysia californica | reverse complement strand
TCTCTCTCTCTCTCTCTCTCTATCTATCTATCTATCTATCTATCTATTTATCTATCTGTCTATCTATCTATCTCTCTCTATCTCTCTCTCTAACTCTTTAACTCTCCCTCTCGCTCTCTCTCTCTCGCTTTCTCTCTCTCTCGCTTGCTCTCTCTCTCTCTCTCTCCCTCTCCAACTCCTTCTCTCTCTCTTTCTCTCTCTCTCTTTCTCTCCCCCTCTCTCTCTTTATGTGTGTGTATTGCCCTTCTCTCTCTGCCTCTCTCTCTATCTATCTATCTCTCTCTAACCCCCTCTCTCTCTCTCTCTCTCTCTCTCTCTCTCTCTCTCTCTCTCTCTCTCTCTCTCTCTCTCTCTCTCTCTCTCTCTCTCTCATTGTTCGTTGTGCTAATTCCCCTCGCAGTTATGTATCAATCAAGGATTTGACTCCCGGACACTGGTACCTACACATTATATACACTTGACTTTCGCTCAATAGTTATGTGCTGTTACTGGATATCTCCCATTGGCCCCACTCTACCTCTGGCTGTATATTAACACGCACAAGTCGGTAATCCTTCGCCGCACC
Organism: Aplysia californica; assembly: GCF_000002075.1. Classification (NCBI taxonomy): domain Eukaryota; kingdom Metazoa; phylum Mollusca; class Gastropoda; order Aplysiida; family Aplysiidae; genus Aplysia; species Aplysia californica. Next base: position 247,008 of record NW_004798235.1, on the reverse strand, counting down.
CGCTCTCCAATCAAAATCAGCCTATTCCTCATTAGCCCCCTTTTGTCGTGGGAATCGGAGGCATAGGCTAGGTTTAATAGAAGGGCTTCGTAGGCCAACTTGTTTTTTTTGTTCCAGTGTCACAAAAAGGTCAGTCGAAAATAAAATGTGAATAAAAAAAACCAACCTTGTGGAAGAAAGCTTTCTCGATAACATTGACCTAATCTCTGGACTGTGGCGTAATAGCTGCTGCCAACTCCCATGCGCTGACTTAATAAAGAGAACTACTCCAAGCAAGTTCCTGAATACTCCCACCCTCTGGGTTTGTATAGATCTAACTACAAAGAGACAAGTAATTATTTTCCTCAAACATTATTTGGCAGAAAAATTATTGCAGAAAATCATTGAAGAATACATTATTCTGCAGAAAATTTTTCAACTAAGTTGACTTCACAATCGTGATCGAGGAATAGAAACGATGAAGGTTTCAAGACTTCTTTCGAAGTAAGAGTCTTTCAGGACTTTCAGGTGAGGGGGCGGGGGCAGGCTGTAGGTTAAAGCAAAACAACAGACGGGGACGAAGTATTGAACACGCACGCATGTCTCTCTATCAGAGTCTCAGACACTCATGAAAAACCGGAACTTTAAGTGTAATATGTTTGAGGAATAGAACATATCTGGTTCAATGAATCAACCCCACTTACTTTTTTTTTTATGTGGACATTATAACTTTATATCCTTAGATTATTATAAGCTTAAGTAATATTATGTTTAAAATCATTGGAAAACTGTCTACTTATGATTAAGGCATTAAATATGTATGTATGAAAGAGTAAGAGAAGGGTTAGAAAGAGAATGGACGGGAAGAGAAATATATAATTATATAACAGATGGAACTTTTTGGAATGTAAATCAACCTAGGTGTGTGCGTTTGTCACTATATTAGTGCCTGTGCGCGTTTGTGTATGTTGTATGTGTAAGCATGCGTAAGTTAGCATGTGTGTACTTTGAAGTGTGTTATTTTTGTATTTCAATCATATTATGTTGATAGTCCTGTTTTGTAATATTATCTCACTGTGAGTTGGGCCGAGTATTACATAAGCAACGACTGACATCTGCGCCCACTCACTGACCTGACAAACCGTCCTCTTTATGGACGGTCACTAATTTATGTGCGTGTGTGTGTGTGTGTGTGTGTG
>NW_004798235.1:243579-245009 GCF_000002075.1 Aplysia californica | reverse complement strand
AAGAAAATAAGTAAATTACACTTTTATTTGTCCCGGAAGGGCACTTTGGTTTACAATGACATACAATTACATACATAAATATAGGATTATAAATACGTGCATACATAATTACTTGCATAAATACACACATAAACACATGTACACGATATTACACAAACATTGAGCAGTTTACAATCACGCCACTGTCTGTCGCCACTATGCAGCGCCCTGTATTTGAAAGGATAATTAGAACTACACAATGGCCAGTGGCAAATATTTTTTTTTTTTTGCGAAGGGGGTTCCCCGGGCCCAGATAGAGGAGTAAAGGATGGGCTAAAATGTACAAAAGAATGTCGTAGAGGCGATACACCAAAGACATTGTGTAATATGATCTCGGGTAGGAGACAACTGATGTATTAAGTTTTCCCCACATATATAATATCGTTCTACAAATAGAAATAATGGACCTTGGACGATTGGTCTGACCCGTTAGGCTTCGACAGGTGTCAATAACGTCTTGTACGAGTCAGCTTTAATCATACCGGGGGTACTTCGTAAGTCCTTAAATAGATCTAAGTTAAAAGCGGAGGATTTTTTGTGTTTGCAAAGGATGTAGCGTTGACCCGAATGTTGCCCCCGCAGAGAATGGAGACCAGAGCAGGTATACGTTGCAAGTCGAGAAAATTCCGAAAATAGAGGGCTCAAGTTTACCTATATCGAATCTTACATTTGAAAAAATGTTTAAATAATTAACATGTTAACAGGGTCCACGTCTGACTCCCAGTAAACATGGGCCGCTTTTAGATGGGTAGCCAGTTTTGTGTCCAATAGGTACAGTATTCTTTAAATCCAACTTTAACCAGGGTTCTGTACTGCTTTTCAAATGTAATTTTAGTCAGAGTTTTACAGCACTTGTTACTCAAACAGGCCATTACATTGCCTTACATTATTGCTTTATTGCCTTATATTACTAGGGTTACTAGAAAGTGACGTACAAAAAGAAGGAGGAAAGGATAGGAACGGTAGATACTTGACAGAAAAGAAAAAACAAACCACACCAGAGCACCCGCAAACCCATCGCTTTATGTTGCAACGATCGTAATTTTTTTTTAAAAGACTGTAACTGTTTTATGTACACGTAATTGTAAATGTTGTAACCTCCTTTGACATTCAGCAGTGTAGATCATTTAGGAAGCGGGCTGCTTAGACCCTGACATACTGGGTAGATAAGAAGAAAACGTTTCAGCAAACAGACAGGGATGCTCAAGTTTAAAAACGTCACCGTGCGGGAATCGAACGCACATCTTCAGCGTACAAAGCCGAAGTGTCTAACCGTTACATCACAGACTACGGTGGCGGTCCAAGAAGAGAAAATAACAGTAGTGGTAATAGTGGTAATAGTAGTAGTAGTAGTAGTAGTAGTAGTAGTAGTAGTAGTAGTAGTAGTAGTA
>NW_004798235.1:230908-241471 GCF_000002075.1 Aplysia californica | reverse complement strand
ACACACACACACACACACACACACACACACACATACACAGATTCACACACACACACACACACATACAGACATAGACAAACAAACACGCTATTATTTTGTCCATTGTGTATTAAGTTTGTAGTACTTCTGCGAATTCTCTCTATCAATTGTCTAAACCACATCAGACATATTATGGCAACCACTGTACAAAATTTGTCGAAAGAAGAGATTAGAGCTGTAATTCAATTTCTTCAAGCAGACCGGGAAATCCCACTGAAAGTTATACAGAAATTGAAAGTGTTTGTGATGGGAATGTTTTAATTAACCCTATTCGTACGCCCTGGGGTCGTTATGTGCTCCTGGTGTTGTTGTTTTTTCATATTTTAGAATATTCCTAGTGCGAAGATCTCTGTGAAACTTTCAGTATTTCTCAAAAAATCATTTTTTGATTGACTGCTATGCAAAGCGTACGGACCGGATTAACGAGTAAATTTCCTCTTTGGAAAGTGGTGGCACAGAGTTCCCCACGTCATATGGATATGATAGTAAAATACGACGTACGGATAGGGTTAAGTAAGTCAAGAGTTTACTATAGATGCAATTTATTTTTTTAAAGTCTTACAACTTTACACGATGACCAAATTTGAGACTAGCATCTGTCTGCCAACACAGAAATACACGCTGACCGCACTGAAGAAACTTAATTGTGATGGCAGGATGCTCAAAATTCGTGACATTTCTAATGCACACTTCCTAGAATGGTCTTTGATGAGCTGGGGTACAGAAAACAACTGTCAGCTGGATGGGTTCCATAACAGATGACAGATAACTCGTACAAGGCATACCAGTTCGATGTTTGCACAAGACAACATAATAAGACCTTGTGAGGCATGCTGGTGACTTCCAAGAACCTAACCTACTGAAAGCTTTTTGGATAACATTCCTGATCCTGCTTCCATGGCATGTTTTTTAGTTTTAGTAAAGGTTTTACGGCGCTCGCAACTGCATAAGGTCATACGAGTGCCTTTAAAATGTTTATCTTTTTTAACCAAAGCAGCGATATCCAGACGCGAAAAAAATTGCTCACGACAAAACCTGGAGAATCACGTCATAGGTTGGCTTCCGTCACTCGCCGCAAAACTCTACAAGGATGGCAAGCATTAACCCATGCAGCAATGGGAACAAAATACTTGATTATTCATGAGGACTCTGTTGAGGAATAAAATGAATGTATAAGTTGTATCTCAATCATGCGACAACTTTTCATGTAATAGCCATGTTCTTTCTAAATATAGGACAGCCTATGCTTCTATCCATTCTCTTTGAACTAGTTTATTTCATGGTGTCCTTGTAAGTGGTCCGGACATCTCATGCGATTACCAACACACCTTCCAGCACAACGTACCTACATTTTAAAAAAATCAATGGCAACAAGGCTAGAAGGCGACTGAAAAAGACCTGGATAGATGGAGTCAGGGAAACACTTACAATACAACTCATGGCATCCCCCCTGACCCAAGCTCTCCGGCTGGTGGCAGAAAGACGTTGCTGTCTTCCAACGACACCCTAAAGGGTATACGCGGCGGACAAAAGTCAAGTCAAGTCAAGTCCTTGTAAGGAGAAGGAAAGGTTCGTGTCTCCACTACTAAACGAGATACCAGTTGTAGGTGTTTTACGTTCACATAAAATGTGATCCTTGTCGCTCTACCAGTCAGCAGAGCTTCCCAGTAGAAATAGGGAGACATTCAAAGATGTTTGTAAGTAATTTTACGTCTCCATCGACACAGTTTAGATCTCTCAGGAGGTGAGCTCATGGCCCTACCTCTCAGGGCCAACCCGGGCTGTGAGGGATACACCATCCCAGCCAAAAGACCTAGTTGATCGATAGAATGTCCTCCCCTCTCAGGTGTAGAACTCGGATCTCCCATGTGCGACACCGAAAGGCCTAACTGCTACACCACAAATACCGGTACACTCGAAGGGGAAATAGTGCAACGAGAAACAGAACCTGAGCCTGATTCATGAATAATTCATATATAGTGGCACCAGCTATCTATGTCCAGGTGCTGCTTTAGCCTATAAACAACACTGGATGATACCAGTTGTGCCAAAGTTAACCCTACGTGCCTAAGCACACACCTCGGTGTGAAGTAATATATAGGTCATACCCATGAAGTACATGTATAATACCAACGACTGTGAACAACAAAGGCTGCCACTCTTTGCTAAATGAAGGGCACAACATCAGCAATAAGCGAGAGGAGCGATGGGCATATTTACCCCTATGCACTTCTTTTGGGGTTTGATATGGGTACAGAGCTTGATTTAACAATAAAATGTTATTTCAAAGGATTGGCCTAAGAACCCAATGCCCCCCCCCCCCCCTCTAATTAGGTCAGGCCAAAATAGGAAGAGACTGTTTATAACGTAAAAATAACAGTAAGTGTTTTGATAGCGAATTAGCAGTCGGCGCTTTATTTTTACACAGTGTATCAAAGATTTGTATTTATTGTAGGCAACCAACGGAAGTCGACAATACTGATTTTGTGATACATATAACATTGTGAACATTTACTCCATTATTGTTTTACCTTAGTATTAGTAGGCATACACATTGTGTGTGTATTTGTGTCAATAGCCATCATTATACCTTCTTGCGCGTTATTCCCAGCCTGTTTGAAGACCTTTTACCTGAGATCAAAATAGAGTGTGTGAACCTTCTTGTTCCGATTATACAAGTCCAGGTATACAATGTATCCATACCTTTGTCTGAAGGGTAGGGGGTTAGGCGCTTTGCTGTCGCACTCAAGAAACCCCAGTTTGATTCTCAAGTGGGGACCATATTTTAACAAGTATTTCGGTTTTTTCTGTTTGGATGTATATCCCTCTCAGCCCATATTGTCCCTGACATATTGTCAGAAGCCTGCATTCTAAATGATAAATAAATTATGTCGATGAGGACGTAAATTCATCAGTATTCTACATTTAAAATAAGAAGATTATTCATATTTTTATTAACTGGTTATGAAGAGTTTTACACAATGAGCACAACCCACAATTCGCTTGCTGTAAAGTAAATCATAGTCTTGTTTTGTTTTCAAAAATGAATAGAGAAGACCATTTCAGAAGAAAAATGAACCCTCCCTCTTCAAGGAATTGAACTCTTGGAGAATTCAGACAGAAGCTCGGAAGCAAGGTTCCTGGAGACTCAAGAGGCCCGGGTTTAAAGTGTTAAAGCCAGTGAGAATGTTAAAATTTTAATCGGATTCCCACTACTAATTATAATATTATGCGGCATAAAATAAGTTTTGAGAGTCGGAATAAAACCAATGACCGCGCAAACTGTGTCAGTGTGTTTCCCCTTTCACACAGAACCAACATGTGACGGACTGGACGCATTAAGTGTGTATTGGCCAATGTTAGAAAATAAAAATTCAACCCCCCCCCCCCCCTTGGCGCCCATATGACCTTATGCAGTTGCGAGGACCGAATAACGTCTACTAAAACTAAACTCCCCTCCCTTTCCTCCCCACTAAACTTCCCCCTCCCTTTCCTCCCCAACCAAACTCCCACCTCCCTTTCTCCCCACCCAACTCCCCCCTCCCTTTCCTCCCCACTCAACTCCCCCTCCCTTTCCTCCCCACTCAACTCCCCCCTCCCTTTCCTCCCCACCCAACTCCCACCTCCCTTTCCTCCCCACCCAACTCCCACCTCCCTTTCCTCCCCACCCAACTCCCCCCTCCCTTTCCTCCCCACCCAACTCTCACCTCCCTTTCCTCCCCACCCAACTCACACCTCCCCCAAGCAAAATGAATGTATTGCTCGTCGCAAAGGAATCTTTGAGTGATTCCAACGACATGATTAATAAACATTTTCGGTGTTGTTGGGGGGGGGGGGGTTCTTTGCTGTTTGCATTTGGAGATTGATTGCAACGTTAGCATAGAACACTGGAAGAAAAGACCCTTATGTCCATGGCACATCAAGACACCGTACTTTCCTGTTTGTCAATCAGTATGACTGTCGAGGGCCCACCAAAATTAGCCACGAAAGGCGAAGTAGTTCCATTTCAGTCTAACTAATGAGCGAGAAGGAAACTTTACATCCAGCATTGCCATGAATGAATCTCCGAAGCTCTCCACGTTTCCAACCTATCACACACCCTTTCCTATCTATCCATCTATCTATCTATCTATCTATCTATCTATCTATCTATCTATCTATCTATCTATCGATTTATCTATCTGCTTCTCTATCTATCCATCTATCTGTCTCTCCTACCACTCATTCGGGAGTGCAGGGGGCCCTCGTGGTCGAGAGGTTTCAGTGTTCGACTCTCATTCAATAGGTCCCGGGATCGCATCCGGACAGCGATGGAAACTTTTCTTTTCCTAAATTGTCTCCTTTCACCTCATATCCTGCTCTCTAGCAATGTTTTGTCGTCTGCTTTCTTTCTCCACTTTCTGCCCCCACCCCCTCACCTCCTTTGCCCCCTCCTCTAGGCTCCTAACTCTTTCTGCAGCCGTTCTACTGCAACTGCTTGGCTCCTTCTTACTACTGTCTTTAAGCCACCCCCCCTGATCTTATGGTAGGTGAGATCTAACGCCTATAGCCTTCTAGGAGAAGGGCGAAAAATCTCAGAGGTCCTGTGTATAAGCTGCGCAAGTTAAAAATCCCTTTGCGGTCTAAAATCGATACGGCTATACTTCGGCCGGCACCGGGGCAAAATTCAAAATTTCCTACCATATGGAAATGTTTAATGTGTCCCACGCGCTCATATGAACCCTATGCAGTTGCAAGCGCCGTAAAACACTTACCACAAATTTTTTTTTACAAATTTAGGAACGTCGCCCTTTCCCTCTTCCATTCAGTTTCCTTTCTACCCGGTCGTTTACTATCAATTATACACTTTAAAGAATGTCTGTGTTTCACGCCCCCTTCGACACAAACAATTTGCACAATTCAGAAGGCCGGCTTCTGCCAGTCAAAATCAACCCGGGTTCTTGAGAGGGTTACAGTTAACGCCCCGGCAGAAAGACGGAGATGCTGGATTCATCAAATAAACTCTCCCCCCACACGGGTAACGAACACAGGTGTTCTGTGAGCGATGGCAAAGCGTCTAACCGCTGTACCTCAGACGCCGGTACACACCCTTTAACTTTACCAAATGAAAAATAAATTAAATGCCATTACTAATAGCGTGGCCTCCTTGAAATTTGTCTTTAGATCTGTCCGAAAACCTTTACACGGCGCTGGTCATCCATGAATATTCAAATTTTTGAGAACGCGAACGAAATTAAGCAGATATTATCAGTCAACGTGTTAAACCCGGGACAACCTCTATACTCTATTATTCAATTTCACAGCTCACATGCTCCAGAGCACAATTGAATTACATATTTTTAAGAACTGCTTTTTTCTGCAGTTGAAAGCATGATATAACCACTAATACGGCCCATTCAAATGTTCCTTTTTGATCGCGGGAAGTGAGAATGACTCAAGATATATCAGGCTCACCAGCTAGTTAATATTTCATATTGCATTACCCACAAAAGTTTCTGGGGGCAAAAGTGAATTGCTTTCGGTCTCTTTGGTGAACACAGAACTTGAAATTATGAGGCTGGTGTCAAATTTTTACCGCAATCACTAATCATATCTACAATCTCTGTTGGCAGATCCTGGTAACCTGAAGCCACAGCATTTGCTATAATAGGTTAAATTAATAAGACATATGGGCTTTCTTGGGCTAGGGCCCAGCATATTAAATAGTTCGACTTCTAATTTTCTCCACTTTACCCAGAGCCTGCCTGAATAGGCGTTGACTTCACAATTATGTTGAAATTAACCTCTCCACCTGTCACTGGTAACTACGAAATTGGCATTGAGTAACGAAGCGTGTATTCGACGTGAAAGAATAAATTAAGCTCTCTTTCGTCTCCCCCTCCCCCCCTCCCTCTCTCTCTCTCTCTCTCTCTCTCTCTCTCTCTCTCTCTCTCTCTTTCTCTCTCTCTCTCTCTCTCTCTGTCTCTCTCTCTCTCTGTCTATCTGTCTCTATCTCCCACTCCCTCTCCGCCTCTCAATTTCCTCCTTTCTCATTGTCAGTCAGTTCGTTTGGGTGGGGGCAGCGAGAGTGTGTGTGTTAATTTGTGAATTCGCACGAGGATAGGTATTGTAAAGCAGTTGGTCAATTAACTATTAAATTCTGGAAATTCGGTTGACCTATATAAGAAACTTCCGAGTAGCATTCAAATTTTCCTTATCTTTATTACGGATTTGTTGGGGGGGGGGGGGGGTCCACACAGCGAGGCGTCATAATTAGGAATAAAAATTATACGTCTTTAAAATACCACTAATCGCTGACTAGGCGCTAATCTCCAAAGCATACCAAATTGCATAACGGCGTATGTTGGAATCTCGAGTCCAGCCATCGAAATTGTTTTAGAGGTTTGTTATTCCGTATATTATTTTATTATTCTCTCGTTCTTCTTCTATGTAGCTGTCCAGTTCGGAGTCCAGCCTTCAGAACAGTACACCTGAAAGTATCAACAGTTCCGGCGACACGCGTCCAGAGATGTTTAAATATGTCCTGACTCCAGCTTCGTTTTGGGCGCTAACAGACACGTTTTCAAGAAACGTTTCATTCAAAAACGTTTTTTTTCTTCTTTTTTTCTAAACTATTTCATTTCGTTTTGATATAATGTAGACCATTTTTGTAGCACCTACTCGTATGTGTGCACAGCTCTCGGCGATTCAAGTATTTGCAAGTACTAATAAATACTGTGAAAAAGTAATCATATTACAGTTATTCATAAGATTAATGATAAACATGGCCAGTTATTACTTTATCAAGGAAATTGGGGGGGGGAGAGAGAGAGAGAGAGAGAGAGAGAGAGAGAGAGAGAGAGAGAGAGAGAGAGAGAGAGAGAGAGAGAGAAAGAGAGAGAGAAATTAGAGCTCATTATTTCTCTTGAGTCAATTTCAGCTGCAATTGTTAGATCGACACTTTTTGTTAGAGGGGAAGCAAGCATTATCAACACTATAACGCTTATGATTTAGTTTGATTTGTTTTGGGTTGTTTTTGGTTTGTTTTGTTGTTTTGTTGTTTTTGTTTTTGTTTTTTTTTTTTGTTGGTTTTTTGGGGGGTGGGGGTGGAGAGAGCAAGAAAAATAAAGAAAAGTATGAAAAGGAAAGAAAAGACTTGCTTGGGAACTACCAGTGGCGCTCTCCAACCACTCACCACCGGGGTAATAAATAGCTTGTATTAATGGATAATCGATGTTGTTACAACATCTTTGGTTGTACGTCCTTGCTATGCATCCAGTACCGCGGTCACGGAATACCCGGGGGTTGACATGTGTGAACCATGTATCTTGCTCGGAGCCAAATTCGGACCTCAGACTTATACTATTTAGCTGACTGCTCTTAGTCGTAGCTGTTTTACGTCCTCATCGACAACTTCAATTCGGCACTAATATGACCTTATTGTGTTGCAAGTGCTGTAAAACTCTTTATTAAAACAAAGACAACTTCAATCATTTAGGAGGCAGGCTGCTTCGACCTTGTTTGCCAGGGCCAGTTCTGGTCTAGTAGGATATAGAAAAACCAAGCAGACTGGCAGACGTACACCTATAAGGTATATTCCACGTACGGGAATCGAAATCCCATCGGTATTTTTTTTTTTGGTAAGTGTTTTACGGCGCTCTCAACTGCATAAGGTCATATGAGCGCGCAGGACACATTAAACATTTTCAGTTGGTAGGAAATTTTGAATTTTGCCCGGGTTGCGGCTGAAGCCTACTCTTATCGATTTTAGACCACCAAGGGATCTTTAACGTGGGCAACTTCCACACGGGCTCTCCGAGATTTTTCGCCCTTGTCCAAGAAGGTTAGGTGTAGATCTTTCCAACCAGAAGATCAGGGGTGTGGCTGAAAGACAGCAGTAAGAAGTAGCCAAGGAGTAGCAGTGAAAGGCTGCAGAAAGAGTCAGGAGCCCAGAGGAGGGGGCAAGGTAGGTGAGGGGGTGGGGGCAGAAAAATTAGACGAAAGCAGACGACAGAACATTACTAAAGAGCAGAAAAGGAGGTGAAAGGAGACAATTTTACAGAAGAAAATGTTTCGGTCGCTACCCGGATTCGAACCGGGACCTTTGAATGAGAGGCCAACACCTTAATCTCTAGGCCACGAGAGCCCCCTAAATCCCATCGGCGTGCAACGGAGAAGAGAGTATAATCATTTCGCCACGGACACCAGTTGACCGCTCTTGAAAATACATAACTACTGATAGAATTCTTGGAGTGACGGTGATTAAAAGTATGTGACAACTACGTTTCTTCAGATAGCATAATTCTCTGCTATAGTGCTGACAGCCTTTTTGAAGAATTTAAATAGCTAACCAATTTCATAATATGTATTTATACTTTCAGGATAGAGTAGTTTGGGTTTTGGCTTGCCCAAATTCAAAAACTATTTGAACTCATGCGATTTGACTCCAGTTTGAATTAATAGTTATCCACAATTCATACCCATTTTGGGGGTAAAAGATACATAAAGTGCAGGTTAGTGGACACACAGGTGAAGAGGTGTGTAGTGGCTTCAGGTGGTATCATTCCCTGTCATTGTGCTGATGGCCCTGGTTCAAGTCCCCTCTTAGGGTATGGGTTGTTTGTGGATTTTTCAAGGCTCTCTACCAACTTGGCTTTGTTTAATGCGCACTTAAACTCAGAGGTCCCGCCTGATAGATAGCCTAAAACTGTGCTTTCCAAATAATTTAATTTGAATATTTCTGGCATTTGTTTTTTAACAATATTTCATTATTGTATTTGTTTCCCCTATTTCATTTTTAACTTGGCCTTCCTCCCCGTTTTCCCTCGCCTCTTCTCCAATCCACCCATTTCCAGTTTAATACTTACACATTTCCTATTTCCCAATTCAACGTTTTCTTGTACTATTTACTCGTAAAGATGTTCACTGATCACTTTTTGGCCTGGCGTTCCTGGAGGTTGCCTTGGCAGCTGATAGGGGGATACAAAATGGGCAACCCAATATAGTCATCTTGTTTTCAAGTATTTTAGGCACAAGTGACTGTTATTGTGGAATGAGGGTGTGTGTTTCAATTTTACTCTTTTTCCCACAGACTCTGTTGTGATTACGTCTTTTAAGTTATACACAACCAGTGTCCGTGGTGTAGAGGTTAACTGCTTCGTCACCACACGCAGAGGCGTGGTTCGATTCCTGTGTGAGAAGGTATTTTTGTGTCGAGTATTTCTACCTGTCTGCTTGGACGTTGTATCTCTTTCATCCTAGGTTGGGCCTGACAAGCATAGTCGAAGCAGCCATTTCCTTAATGATCTAAAGTGTGTCGATAGATGTGTAAAACTACAATTATATATACAACTACAGTACAATACAACTACAAATGGATGTCATGGTATCTGTACGTCGTGTTTTACTAACGTATCCATACGACGTGGGGAACTCTGCGCCACCATTTTCCAAAGAGGAAATTTATTCGTTAATCCGATCCGTACGCTTCGCATAGCAGTCTGTCAAAATGATTTTTTTTAGAAATACTGAAAGTTTCAAAGAGATCTTCGTACTAGAAGCATTCTAAAATGTGAAGAATACAACCCCGGGGGTACCAAATGACCCCAGGGTGTAAGGATAGGGTTAAACACCCCGACAGCTTCCACGTGTTCTTCTCTCCTACGTGTTCTTCTCGCCTCTAACTTGACTGCACCCTCAAAAACAACTTACGCGCTGCTGACATTGCAGAAAACCATTAGAAATCGGAGACCATACATGGGACGTGAGACCTCTCCTGGCACGCATCTTCCCTGCCGCCCAAACCTGACCAACCATACGCTCCAACCAACATTCACCCAAGTTCCAAAGAAAACAAACTTGTTGCCTCACGGAAAGCCCTGGTGTCATCCTCTGACAATGTTTTCCCCGCAAAACCTCTAACTCTAATGGCATGGCCGGTCAGTGACTTTAACCTTTGGTTAGGTCACAAGGTCATGCGGGTCATTCAGAGGTAGAGTTCACACGCAAGAGCGGCCCCCTCCTGGCATTGAGCAGAGCTAGAGAGACACAAGAGTACACAGGGACGAGGGTTGATCTGTGGGTACGCTGACATTCAAAGTGTGTTAAAACCCTCAGGTTTTTTCTTCTTCTTCTTCTTCTTCTTCTTCTTCTTCTTCTTCTTCTTCTTCTTCTTCTTCTTCTTCTTCTTCTTCTTCTTCTTCTTCTCCACACCGGCCCACCTAACTGCAACCGTATACACCCTGTCTGGTCAGTTCTCTGACCGATTCCCCGTCTTTGTTGCGTAAATTCCTCTCTCGGGTACACAAAAGCGAGTGAAGCCACAGTAATTTCTCTTTTATGGTCGCGCGGGGGATTTCGCTGATGAGAATCTAAGCGATCGTGAATCGAAATGGGGGTGGAGCGGGTGAGGCGAGAAGGGGAGGGGTGTGTGAGGGGAGTCACAAAGGAAGATGGTGAAATTTCAACCCCATATCCTTTATTACCATGCATTTGTCATTCTCTCCCTTTCAATCCCCTCCCCATCTCTCTCTCTCTCTCTCTCTC
>NW_004798235.1:228918-230056 GCF_000002075.1 Aplysia californica | reverse complement strand
ATATATACATTCCCTCACGCAGTTCTCTTTCTACTTCCATTTCTCTTTCTTTCTTTCTGTCTATCTGTGTGTCTATCTGTTTGTCTCTCTGTCCATATGCCTGCCCCCTTCTCTCTTTCTCTCTTTCTCTCTCTCTCTCGCTCTTTCTCTCTCTCTCTCTCTCTCTCTCTCTCTCTCTCTCTCTCTCTCTTTTACTCTTTTATCTACGACAATCTTTGAAAGAATCCTAAAAGTGAGAACACATTCCTATTCCATTTATCTATCTATCTTACATTTTTCCTATGCATAAAGAAGACCTGATTTGTTTTTTGGGGTTTGGATCTTTTTCTTTTTTTTTTTTTGGTCTTAATCACCTCTTCAACTCAGAGTATACACCAAAGCACCATTACCTTGTTTGCCTGTTCAACCATTGAAAATACGAAACGAGCGTGGTAAACGACGAAGAAATTAAACGCACCTACGCCCATAGCTCCTTACGTCTTGTTAAAAGAAAAATTTATTGAACAAATGCCTCTTTAACATGCGGGTGATTATACTCGGGGACTTTCACGCGCATTTTTATAGATGAGGGTCAACACGGCAAAGTGATTAACCAAAACCCCTCTCCACAAGTGGCAGACTTGAAAACTCGCTATCAGAACCACCCATCTTCGCCCTTCAAGCTGCCACCCTTTTAAGCTATGAGTAATGTTAACAATATCGAATGTGACGTCTCGAGCTGAAGCAGTTCTGTTCGGTTTCAATGGGTTCTTTATTAATGCCTCGGTTTGTTAAATTCTAATGCAAATTGCGAGGAGGAAATAAGAATCGGGTGTGTTGACAGAGGTGGTGGGGGGTCACCATTAGCGCCCCTACCATCACCACTACCACCACCACCACCACCACCACCATCACCATCACAAGTTTTAAATTGCCTTTGAACAAGGAGGAAAGACCCGTTGACGTGACCACTGCGGTCAAGAGATTTGCTTTGTCCAACTAGTGTCCACTCTTGAAGGAAGGCCATTGTGCGGCCAGGGGCGGTCAGCAAACAGTTCCTTGTGTTTATTCTCATCCCAGCAGCAGGTCATGTTAGTTGTGGTGGTGGGCGGGTGGGGGGTGGAGGGGTGGAGGGGTGCGAGAGGTGAGGGATGGGGTG
>NW_004798235.1:219373-227490 GCF_000002075.1 Aplysia californica | reverse complement strand
GGGGGGGGTGGTCAAATGATTTTTATGCAAAGAAACGCTCACCAGTTAAAATAAAATGATGATGAAATACCAACTTCAAAGAGAACAGAGTTGGAGTAATTAACGTACCTTTCTCAGGGCCACCACACGGTGTGAAATTGGAAGGCGTCACTGATAGGTCCTACTTTTTTACATCTCCCTCATTGTTTCGGGCTCTCTGTCCTATCAATTCCCTGTGAAAATTACGGTTATTGTATCGATGTGGATCTCTTTACCCAGTCAGGGAAACATTCCGATAGGTAGCATGCTTACCGACATTCTGAGAACGGACCATTGAGGGCCAGAGACAGCACTGTGGAGTATAATGAGTCGTGAACCTCTGAGCGAAATGAGGACTGGCATTGCTTGCTGGTCTAATGCGCGCTTCATACCAGGAATCTTGTTTGTTTGTTTGTCGTTTTGTTTGGTGGTTGTTGGTTGTTGTTGTTTTTTTGTTGTTGTTTGTTTGTTGTTTTTTTGGGGGGGGCGGTAGAAAGTTATTCCATACCAAGACATAGCAACGTATATGACAAAATCGATTCTTTTAAATTGGTTTGTTTCGCTAATCTTGCCCATCCCTGTTATGTCGAAAACAGAATGATGTATCTACACCTGAAATAATAGCTTTCAAAGCGGTAAACCTAGGTAGGTAAGTGAGTGATCTCAGTACCATCGTCAGTGGTAGAGTGGCGTATCTACATTTCCGCTCAACCGTGTGAAGATGCTTTCATAACTTTAGCTAAAATTGTTTGCACGTTTCTTATAATTATGAATTTTTGCACAGTTACGTCGTCCAACTTTTTGTGTGCGGCAGTGTTGTCCCGTAAGTGACAGTTTCTGCCCTTACAGCTACTGATTGCATGATGCAGTGACCCTGAATCGAACATGTTTGATTTCCAAAAGGTATACTCTCCACAACTCACAAAAGAGTCACACACCATTCAACCGCCAACAGACGAATTCTATCAGATCAAATAATCAGTTAACTGGACACGTGGGCACACGCCATAACGCTCGACCATGAACACAAAGAGGAGTTATCACATTTCGGCGAGCCTCTAGTCCGTAAGAAGTAGCATTTTATAGCATAATAGCTTGGTAATAACCGCTAAACCACCTGCAGTTGCCGGTAGTCCTGTGTTGGAAAAGGAAGGGGAATAATAAACAACCACTGGAGCTGGACGGGGGGACGGTTGTGGCCCCTGGTCACTCTGACATAATGACCGTCTGTTGAGACGGTCTGTGAACGACACTGGGAGATCGAAAAGCGGTGAGAGCGAGAGAAACATGAGCCCGAGCGGAAGCTTTAGGCAAATTAAGATAACGCCAAAGCGTGAAACCGCTCGTCTCGGATCGCCATGCTGGAAGGAAAGTAATCTTTTTCTTTCGCGGGAACATATGTCCAAGTTCTTTCAGCGTGCTTAATCCGGAATAATTCCTCTGGTAAGAGATTGTTGGTTTTTAACTGCCCAGGAGATGGTTTTATGGATTTTCACTTCTGTGGTTGAATAATTGAAAACGTTGAGAGTTACAAAAATGCTTGGTCCGCCTAGAGCTGATGAAGTTGATAAGTTCTCGGAAAATGTAACTCAACTATTACATTTTTAGTGGCCGAGGCTAAAAAGACATAAAACGAAGGATGAAGTGCGCTCCTGCACGTAAGGCTGACCACATTAGCATATTTTAGAAATGCCACGTGGTCAAAAAAAAAGGACAGATGGGCAGAACGTTTATTGAGTAACAGTGAGGCAGGAGATTGTATCAAACACACGTCTTGAAATTTAAGTTTGATGAGAGTGCGTTTCTTTCTTTATTAAAAGTAAAAGAAGATAAAAATTCACTCGACACTGGAGGCAGACGTGAAAGTTCATAAAATCTCGTTGTCAATGTGACACTGCGCATGTTCACGAAAACTGAGAGTACTTTATTGTTGCTGAAGCACAGAAGGTTGAAGAAAATTACAGCTTGTTCACCTGCGTCTGTCCGAGTTTTTTTTTTTTAAGATTCTAACTCATTCATTTTTAAATGGTATAGGTTTAACGCCCCTATCAACACTATTAGGTTATTTAAGAGGTGGACTCATTTATTAATATACCTCTATGCGTATGAAACTTTTAATGCGGGGACATTATGGAAACAGCTAGAAAAGGATGCACAGGACAGGCTTCGCTGGGGAAATGTTGTTGATGGCCTACTGGGAGTTAAAAAGGGCAAGAGAGAGAGGAAACTTTTGCATGGTGTTCCCTGCAGACCAGCGACCACACAAAAATACATACATTAAAGGAATTTTAATTCATTATATATTATTTTTTAAGTTTCTCTATTCGGACCTTATACAAAACACCACCCTTTGGGTTCATACACAGGATCACTAAAATAAATGATTCTCAATAACCTTTGCCAACAAATAGCTAATTTTGTTGACACAGCGACACCACCTTGCCCCCAACATTCCAGGGTAAGCTTTTAGATCATGCCGACATCTTCACGTGCGTCTAGAAGAAAAGTACACACCCGTCTTTTGGGCCGCGTTTCATAAGGGTGTGTGGCATTGATCAAAATAGGTCAATCCTTTTATATTTTAGGTGCAATCTTCTAATCCCCTATTATTTTTTATCCGATTTAGGTTTACATTTTTAAAAATCTTGTCGCAACCTTACTTTTTCAGTTACCTTCATTAGTGAGTTTTTAGTTTAGATTCTGTAGATCATCCAACTTTTAGACCCACACCTACCCCCGGGGCAGTGCCACTGACTGTAGTGTCTTTAGGCCATTCCCAAAGGGGAGACATTTCTCGTTCAAGCACAGTAGAATTGTATTGGGATGATTCATGTCACGCTTATAGCTGTGCCTGATCTACAACAGGGAACTGCTGCTTTTTCTTTCCTAATCCTTACTATTGTCGTTTACCTCTACTTCTTTTTTATGTTTGTCACTGTCTTGTGACCTGCTATTTCCGGGGTGCCTTGATACTCGAAGCAGACCTTGTGCTGTTGAAGCTAGACAGGTGAGCAGAGTAAGTCTGATTCGCTGTAAAAATTTCTCTATTGACACCCACCCCTTGGCGCTCATATGACCTTATGCAGTTGCGAGTGCCATAAAACCCTCTGCTATAAAAAATAAAAAAGACCCTCACCAAAGACAAGTGGAGAATAAACGGTGCTACTCGTTTTTTTATCTTGTTATAACCCCGGTCAGACGAAACGGAACTAGCTAGGGCTATAGACAGGAAGTTGACATGGACTGACTAATGCATTGCCAAGGAAATCATTCTGAGTGTTTTTATATTTTTAATTTTTGATGTGTGTGTTTGGGTGGAAATAGAGGGGGGGCGGGCAAGTGAGTGAGTGAGTGTGTGAGTGAGTGAGTGAGTTTCTCAGACAGTAACTGATGGAATTAGCTTGTTCATCAGTTAGTTAACAGGCAGCTGTAGCTTGTTCACTTTCATTTGTTCGCATTTTTAAAATAAAATTTAGTTTAGTTATTAATTCACCTATGTGCGCGTAACTTTGAACGGCACTCCAAGGTCAGAGACCAATTTTTTTTTTTCTTGGTCCAGTAATTTTTTTAAAAATCTTTATTTGGGCCCTTGGTCAAACATCGCCCTTCGGTTGCATGCACAGGATCATTACAATAATATACAGAAATCTAGTCTACAAATTATTGCTCATTTTGAGATAACGACACCACCCTGCCCCCACATTTCAGTGTAAGCTTGCACAGATTTTATACCAAGACACGTATCTTGCCATCTCCCCGTGAGTCTCGAAAGGTGCTCACCCTTCTGCTGGACCGTGTTTCATGCACGTGCATTAAAGTGTGGTGTTGATAAAAATAGGGGAAGTTTTTGATGTTTTAGGTGTGCGCTGAACATCTTATTTATTTTTTTTTGGACCGCCCGCTTTTGGACAACATCAAAGAAGACGTGTGGGAAGCTTACTTTGCAGTGATCTTCATTAAAGGGTGTTAAGACTCTATTGGTAATCTATATGCAAAGACCTGAGAAGATTAAACAGAGCGATTCCGTTTTTGTTTTGTTTTGGTAAGTGTTTTACGGCGCTCGGAACTGTATAAGGTCATATATATGATCTTGCTGTAACCGCGGTCAGACGAAAGTGAACAAGCTATAGTTAGTTAGTTAGTTAGTTAGTTAGTTAGATAGTTAGTTAGTTAGTTAGTTAGTTAGTTTGGTGGGGGTGTCGTGGTCTAGAGGTTATGGTGTTCGCCTCTCGTTCAATAGGTCCCGGGTTCGAAACCTGACAGCGTTCTAAAATGTTCTCCTTTCACCTCCATTCCTACTCTTTTGCCTTGTTTTGTCGTCTGCTTTAGTCTTCACTTTCTGCCCCCACCCCACCCTCCTTTGTTACCTTTTCTGGGCTCTTGACTCTTTCTGCAGCTTTCTATTGCTACTCTTTGGCTCCTTCTTACTACTGTCTTTCAGCTACACCCCTGATCTTAGGGTAGGCAAGATTGAATATCTAGCCTTCTCGGATAAGGGTGAAAAATCTCGTAGGTCCCGTGAGCAAGTTTCGCAAGTTTGGTGGTCCAAAATCGAAAAAAGTAAGCTTCGGCCGCCACCCTAGCAATTAAATCAAAATGTATTCCTACCAAACTGAAAATGTTTAATGTGACTGTATGCAGTTGTGAGTGCCACAAAACACTTACGAAAACAAACAAATAAGTCAGTCAGTCAGTCAGTCAGTCAGTCAGCACACAGAACTAACAATTTCGAAAGTTAGGGATAGATTACTTTCGTAGCATCCAGCTTTATAGTCGTTGCTGAACACACGACAAATTTTACAGTGAACAAACCCGTTATCTGCTGCAAGTAAGCCATCAGAATCCCACACTCGTAACATTGTCAATAAAGAAGGATCACTGACATTCCTCGTTTTCCACGTTACACTCGCTCTCGGCAACGTCTTTGACTCTGTAAGGGCGAGACGGACATAATATATAATAAAATTATAATATGGTCGCTTTTAAGGACAAGTAGGCTAATAAAACCCAGATTTTGGGGATTTCCTGAAATCTTGACAAGTACCAAAAGTGGGCATTGTCCTACCTATAGGAGAAGTTTGGTTTCATTGATGAGTTTATTTAGTTTGGATATAGAGAAAACTCTCCTTGTCATTTTAAAGAAACTGAACAACGGTCCAAGAACTTTACCTTCGATTTTCTCAAAACAGCACTTTTCGGGATAGCCCCCTTGTGCTTAAAAGCGACCATAATATGTGAGCGACACAAGAAAGCCCTTCCCATGGGTCAAAATTAACGTTCATACTGTGATATGAACCCATTCTGATTCAGGACACTTTTCTGAGAGCGTAATATACCGTTCATTTTACTTCACGCCAATGCCTTCGACGATGAAAACATCATGGGAAGGGAGTTCCCGAGGTCGAGAGGTTACGGTGTTCGCTTTTCATTCTATAGGTCGCGGGTTCAAATGATATGTCTTTTTTTGTCTTTTTTTCTTGGTCTTTTTTTAAAGTAAATATTGTATGGTCCTCGCAACTGCATAAGGTCGTAAAGGCGCATGGGACACATTAAACACTTTCAGTTGGAAGGGCATTTTGAAGTTTGCCTGGGTTGCGGCCGAAGCCTACTTTTATCTATTTGGGACCACCAATGGTTCTTTAACGTGTGCAACTTGCACACAGGACCACCGAGAATTTTTGACATTATCCAAGAAGGCTGATCTTACCTACCATAAGATCAGGGGGGGTGGTTGAAAGACAGCAGTAAGAAGTAGTGAACAAGTACAGTAGAAAGGCTTCAGAAAGAGTCAGCAGATCAGAGGATGGGGCAAAGCAGGTGAGGGGGTGGGGGCAGAAAGTAGAGACGAAAGCAGACGGCAGAACATTGTTAGAGAGTAGGACAGAAGGTGAAAGAAGACATTTTTAGAGAAGAACATTTTCCGTTGCTGTCTAGATTCGAACCCGAGACATGTTGAATGAGAGGCAAACACCGTAACCTCTCGACCACAAAGAACCCACATGATATGTCTTGTCAGTAGCAATAAACCAAAGGAAATATGTGGGTGGTTGGCGGGTGCTCTGGTGTGGTTTGCTTCTTCTTTCCTATGAAACATCTATCGTCTTTCTCTCCCCTCCTCCTTTTTTGTGTTTGTTACTTTCTTGTAACACCTCTAATCTTCTGGCGCTCATATGACCTTATGTAGTTGCGAGCGCCGTAAAACCTCTACTAAAACTAAAAACTAAAAGGAAATATTATGACACACTTCGAACCACATCATGCTCAAATCAGAAACACGAGTTTGTATATTTCATAGTGAGCTTGTCGCTGTCTGTGTATTTAAGTTTGAGATTTAGAAAACAGAATTGACAAATCTGTTTGAATCACAACAATAATTTTATTTATGTTTTCATGTGTCTGTGAGTGTGTGTGTGTGTGTGTGTGTGTGTGTGTGTGTGTGTGTGTGTGTGTGTGTTCGTGCGTGTGTGTTGCGTTTTTGTTTTAATTGCTTTTTTTAGGGGTAGTAAAAAAAATTCTATTTTTGAGGGGGGGGGGGTTGTGTTTCTTTTGTTACAGTGCCTCCATAAGACCACGGCTTCAAGCATTGCCCAAAGACCAGAATACCGGCCCTCAGTAATTTAACCCTATCCATACGCCCTGGGGTCATTTTGTACCCCTGGGGTTGTATTCTTCATATTTTAGAATACATCTTGTGCGAAGATCTCTTTGAAACTTTCAGTATTTCTCAAAAAATCATTTTGGCAGACTGCTATGCAAAGCGTATGGATCGGATTAACGAGTAGATTTCTTCTTTGGAAGTGGTGGCACAGAGTTCCCCCACGTCGTATGGATACGATAGAAAAACAGGACGTACGGATCGGGTTAAGCATTAGCTCACCAGGAAGTAGTAAAAAAATGGTGAATTGGAATAGGTTTGACGTTCCTATCAACACTGTCAGGTTATTTAAAAGGCCTGACTCCGAGTTTAGCCCTATCCGCACGTCAAATCATAGCAGTCCGTCAAAACGATTTTTTTTTAGAAATACTGAAAGTTTCAAAGAGATGTTCATACTAAAAGTATTTTAAAATGTGAGTAACGCAGCCCCTGGGATACAAAATGACCTCACGGCGTTCGTAGGGTTAACGTCCATCTCCGAAAGGACCGAGTCGAGTGGAAAATTAGTCTAAAGTGCTTTTCCCAAGGACACAACGTTAGACCGAGCTGAGGCTTTACCAGGATAGGTCACCTAACAATACAACACAGTCTTCAAATAGATCTAGATGAGTCCATCTTTTTTTTAAGGTGGGGGGGGGTCGTTTTTGCTTTTTGTATCTTTTTGTATTTTTTTATTTTATTATTATCGTTAATTGATAGGATCTGTGACAAAAATAGTTTCAAAATTGTGTTTCGTTTGGCAAGGAGAGTGTAAAAGGAGTGTGTGTGTGTGTCAAAGTGGGGAACGAGAATAAGCGCTAAACTCTAACAGAAGAGTCATTCAACACTAAAAAGCACGTCTAAACTTCAATATATTCTTTTCTTTTTTTTTCTTCTTTTTTTTTCTTCTTTTTTTTTCTTCTTGGTTTTTAAAACTTGTACAGTATTTATTTATTCACCGACTCACATTCTTATAGTCAATATGATCTAATACGAATAAGATGATTGACATGGCAACGGCAGAAGAGACATGCTACCGAAAGAAAGAAAATTGGGAAGGTGGGAGGTGGGGTCATGATAAATGACTGGGCCCGTCTGTGAAGTCGAAGCAGTCAAGTAATTATAGATCTAGCTCAATGAAAGCGTAATACGGTACAAACAGGCTTGCTTGAAGACTGCGCACTTAAATCGATCGACCATTCGGAAGGGAAATCCCAGTGTGGTAAACAGGCATTCCATAACAGTAACAGTTATAACGTCGCCTAGCTGCTAAATAGCACTGAGTGCAATATTTTAAGGTTGTTGTTATTTTGGGTGTTTGTTTGTTTTTTTAAGAACTGCAGTTATTTAATCCGTAGTTTCGATTGCATGTGGCCAAGAAATGTTTTGTAGAAATCCAGCTTCTAATTTAAATGTTGAAAGAAGCAATCTCTCTCTCTCTCTCTCTCTCTCTCTCTCTCTCTCT
>NW_004798235.1:216492-219273 GCF_000002075.1 Aplysia californica | reverse complement strand
TTCCTCACACTATATGACCGTTATTGTGTCGATGTGTGTCTCTTTACTCACACTATATGACCGTTACTGTGACGATGTGTGTCTCTTTACTCACACTCAAAACTTTATTAAAGTTTCTTCGTAGTTTTCATCCTCTGTCTATGTTATTTGAGATCGTATTTGAAAGGAGAAAAATCTTTTAACTTTTGAAATACCGTACATTATTATTTTTTACTTCCTGAATTTGTGCTTCCGAAATCTGGCTCCTGCAGGAAAAACATAGTTCAGGGGATATAACCATGAATTATGACTATAATTTTACAAAACTTTTTACTTAAATCCCTTGTCGTTCAAGTTTTGGTAATAAATTTTAAGGGAACAGCGCGAACTTCAGTGGTGAGGAAGACCCTCGTTTGAATCTCAAAAGAGTATTCCTGAACTTCCGTTGTTCTGGGTTCCGGGAGTTTTTATGGGTTTTTTTAATGAAAGGAAAATAAAGCGGCCCTGAAATAATTTCAAGAAGAAATATCGCCTATCTCGGCTAGCTTAGTTACAAAATCTTGTCTATTATAACTGGGTTTGGGGGGGAAGGGGAGGGGTGTCTGTGTAAGCCTCCATCAACACAATTTAAATCTTGGCGTTGGCAGTCTCTCAGTTTTGAAACGAACTGCACAGTTTGTGCGCGACATCGGACTGACTGTCTGGCTGCTCTGATCGAGAACGAGGAAGAAGAAGTCACTTCCATATCGCGAGAACCAATCTCCCACCTCTCTGACAACCGTCTGTGGTGCTGTAGTCAGCAGCTGCCTCGCTGCCGCAAGCAGGAGACCTGAGTTCAATTCCCAAGTGGGGAGACGATTTTTATCCACATTTTAAAAATCTCTTTGAATTTACCCCTCTCTTCTGTTATTCCCCCTCCTTTTTTGTATTTTTTAACTTAGTATGCTTCTTTTTCTCCATTTTCGCTCTCTCTTCTTCTTCTTCTTCTTCTTCTCGTCCTTCTCTCTCTCTCTCTCTCTCTCTCTCTCTCTCTCTCTCTCTCTCTCTCTCTCTCTCTCCAGTAAACTCTTTATTTTCTGGGCTTAGCACATTTCAACAGCTGGCCCACGATAAGTTGACTTTGAGCATGGAAAGATATTAGGTCACACAATCTTTTCACTTCGATCAAACTCCTGGCGTATGGGCGCACCCAGCAATCGTTACCGCATTTTTCCTTTGTAAGGGGGAACCCATAACTGTGGTAAGCGTCAGTGCAGAGAGAATGCGGTCGTTCATAAGGGTGAGGCTGGATTGCTTAAGCCCGGCTCACTCCATCAGGTAAGTCGTTCAACGGAGAACATTCACAGAAGGAAAAAAAATCACACACACACAAGCAATTCAGAGAATATATTTCAGTTTTATTGAGTATTGAAATTCGAATGGTTTGAAGTAAACGTTATTGTTTGTAACATATTATGCATGTCCTGTCAAAGTTTACACAGAACTGATTTTGTGATGATTTAACAATGTTATTATTCTTTTCAATTTTGGAGAAATAGTCTAATTCTGAGAAGGGGGGGGGGGTGGACTGTAAAATCTAAATCTACCCAAACGCAATGTTTAGGAAAACTCTATATTGCTAAAGGGCATGCTGTCTATGACTATGTTTGATGTTTGGTCCGAAGCAAAAAACGAACAAACAAAGAAGTGACTATCTCCTTCGTAAAGTTGCTAAATTCATATCTTCACAGATAAAGACTAGTCTATAGCTTGTAGGAGGCATTTTCACAACTCATATTTAAAAAGGTAAATGTTGTATATATTGACGCTTCATTGTTTACAGTACCAAAGTTGCTGGGGGGGTTGTTTGTTTGTTTGTTTGTTTGTTTGTTTGTTTGTTTGTTTGTTTGTTTGTTGTTGTTTTTTAATCACCCACTCTGACGAAACCAATTCTCAGAAAACCATCAAGATGAAATAACATAGTTTCTAAAGTTTATTAAAAGCTGTTGATAAGACCTTTGTTCATACTGAGACCAAACTTCAAAGGAATTCAGTTGAAATTTAATGAGATATGGCCGTTCTAATGTCATAATAATTACCCCTAGAATTCACGTGTTTTGGTAAACTTGAAAACAAAAACATTTTTACAATTCCAGGATACTTTTTCTTAACGATACTCTAAAGAAATATGTAAAAATGTTTAATTTTTCCTGAACAGGAGGTCAAAGCACGCTGTTTGATTATTTATTTATCGAACTTCGTCTTCAAAGAACATGTAATACATCATGCCAATACATGAGCTCCCGCAGACAGCTGCACACACAAACTAACAAAGAAACACACACACACACACACACACACACACACACACACACACACACACACACACGCACACACACACAAGAAGGACGATAGATGTTTGAAAGGAAAGAAGGTGCAAACCACATCAAAGCACCCGCCAACCACCCGCTGTTTACTGTGTAAGAATCAGGCTCCTCACTCACTGTTGCATGCGGAAGACACGGGAACGATTCCCACATCGGACAGTTATTTTATCATGTCGTATATTATTCTTCTGTTCTCTGACATACTGTATCCAACTAAGCTGCTGGTTGCCCCTGATAGACATGATCGAAGCAGCTTGTCGTCTACAAGACTTAAATTGTGTCTATGGGGCTGTAAAAATTTACAATAATTGAAATGCAGATGTATGACCAACATCTCGCCGTTCGGGAACAAAGAAGACCGTTCGAGTACCTTTGCGAGGATTGGAAGAGTGGAGGGGAGGAGGGAATACAGTGTAGACCTTTTGAGTACATGGTG
>NW_004798235.1:212439-215773 GCF_000002075.1 Aplysia californica | reverse complement strand
TGTGTGTGTGTGTATGTGTGTGTGTGAATGTATATACCAGGCACGTAATGTGTTCATATGGCAACCAGTAGTGTGAAATGGTCGGACGTGCTAAAAATCAAGCGCTATATATAACGATTTTACCTCACCACGAAACACTTCGAGAAAGGCGAAGTTAAAGCTTTGAAATATTATTATTATTATGGTCATGGCAACGAATATTCTCCTATTTTCTTGATCTCAAAAGAACATGGATGGGACAGGTTATCTGTACCAGTTAATTGTTTTTGATATAGGACAGATGGAAAGTCGAAGAGCTCAATATGTACTACTGTATTACATGTGGTCGCTTTTAAGCACAAGAGGGCTATCCCGCAAAATGCTGTTTTGAGAAAATTGAAGTTAAAGTGTATGGACCCTTGTTTAGTTTCTTTAAAAGATAAGGAAAGTTTTCTCTATAACCCCCCAAAAAATGTACACATCAATAAAACCGAACTTCTCCAAAAGGTAGGGCAATGCCATTTTTGCTGTAGCTCAAGATTTCTGGAAACCCCCGAAATCTGGGTTAGTCCGCTTGTCCTTAAAAGCGGCCATGTATTATGATGATCTGGAGTTATTTCTATAACAATGAGTTTTAGAATGCTATCGAATTCCTTACTTGTTCAAAATGAATGAAATTTGAAACAAGGTCCGTGCTGCTTGTTACAACCTATTTCATTTTGCTTTTTTGTATAGTATATCTAATACACGTTTGACTGAAGAAGTTAAACAACTGAACCTTCAAAAAAAAGCAACTGCTGGTCTTCAGTTTTCTATGGATTTAGACTATTACATTAATCTTAGTCTTGAACAAGAACTATACAAAGCCAGGTATCAAACTCAAAGTTCATAAAGTACATTTAATTTTCATAATTTTAAGATATTTTAAAAAAATTCACTTCCACCTTTATTCTTTTACTCTTATCAAGGAGTATTCATATATTTCAAAAAGTGAAAAAATATGAAAATTAAAATTAAAATTAAAATTAACGTATGAAACTGAAGAACCCACAAGAATGATACAATGCCAGGTATCAAACTCAAAGTTCGCAGAGTACATTTATTTATCTTATATTTCTTTTATTTTTTTTTTAATTCACTACCATCTTTATTCTTTTACTCCCACCAAGGAACATCCACGTATATTTTCAAAAGTCTAAAAATATGACCATTAAAATTAAGATATAAAACTGAAGAGCTCACAAGAATGGTACAATTATACGATCGTGAATAAGCGCATCGCAATCTTGAGATTGCTGCACAACTATACGATCGTTAAAACCTGCAGCGCAATCTTAAGCCGATCGATAAATTGCGCGGAACACAGTCACATCATCTTTATATTTTCTCCCCCTTCTTTTCTTGGCATGTTTTTCTCCAGAAACTCCTCCTTGTGTTCGGCACTTTTATTACCTAACTGTTCTGCAAGTGCTGTAAAACTCTTCACACCTTGTCACAGACCTTGTCCTCAGTGTTGGGGTCACTACTGTCGGAACATGTCCATCTCTGCTCCCCCCCCCCCCCCCCCCCCATTAGGATCCATCGAAGAGTCTGCTTACAGTCTCCATCATAATCAGGTTGGAGATCCGTTGGACTGGTCCACACAGGTGACTGTGTTTCCCTTCTCCCCTTTGAGTCCCCTTCTCCTTCAATCTACCTAGGGTGTGGGAACCGCTATCCGCCCTATTCTTCCTCAATCGTTCCCCTACAGCTATTACTATTAGGACGGTTGGGTCCATTGTCAAATTCCTTCCTACTCCTACGTTTGCTTCTCCAGCCAGCTTGTCTGCTCTCTCGTTGCCTGTTACCCCTGCGTGGCCCGGGCAGAAGATCCAAGTCACTCTTTTCAGGCTGCTCTCCCTGTAAAACTCTTACAAAACTAAATCCGTGCAGGAGCGCCGTGAGCTCATTTTGGCATCAGGCTGGACTACGTGCGCAGCAGATGGCCCCGGTTCGAATCCCTAAAGCGGAGTACTTGACTTAGGTTATTTTGAGGAGTTGTTAACCCTATCCGTACGTCCTGGTGTCATTTTGTACTCCCGGGGTTGTATTCTTCCTATTTTAGAATAATTCTAGTCCGAAGATCTCTTTGAAACTTTCAGTATTTCTCAAAAGATCATTTTGACATACTGCCATGCAAAGCGAACTGATCGGATTATCGAGTAAATTTCCTCTTCGGAAAGTGGTGGCACAGAGTTCCCCACGTCGTATGGATACGATAGTTAAACACGACGTACGGATAGGGTTAAATGGTGGCACAGAGTTCCCCATGTCATATGGATACGATAGTTAAACACGACGTACGGATAGGGTTAAGGTTCTCCACCTATTTTTCACGGTCCTGTCGGAGATGGACGATAAATTCGGAGGTTTCGCCTCCTAAATATGGAACTTTTCAGTGTTGAATGTGTTGTTAAATCTATACAATTTTGCGAGTTTTTGTTTTAACTTTAACTTCTAAATATAGGAGCAAAAGCAATCTGGTTTCAGATCCTTCAGAATTAGAGATCCTACGCATCACTTTACTTTCGCTTTTGAGGACCTAATCAGTACAATATTATTATAGTTGCGTTCGGAGGCGGGCTGCTTCAGAAAAGCATGTCAGGGTCAGCCTGCGTTGTCGAACGGGATACATCATCGATCCCGACAGACAGATCTCATACTTGATAAAATATCTTCTCCACTGGAGATTCGAACTTGCTATTTTTGCTTGCAACTGCAACAACGAAGAGCATACATTTACATAATAATAACAGATAGCACTTGTATAGCGCAAATCCCCGCTCAACTGCAAGCTCTATGCGCATCACAATCTATACTATTACCCCAGCGGACCTGAGAGCATTCTGAAACAAACTCAACTTCCTGGGAAGCATACAGTGCAAGCAGCCATTTATAGGCGCTAAAAAACTAACATACCGACAAGATTTACACCACAGAGATCATTTTTAAAAATTAAATAGTGAATTTCAAAATAAACTTTCATCCTCTTCGTCGTCTGAATCTATTAATAACTCTGCACAAGTCTTCAACAGACACATTGTTTCATCTACAACAGCTCACCAACTGCCCAAAGGATAACTGATCTACCGACCACCACCCCCCCTCCCACACACACACACCCTTTTTTTGTCCCTTGCCCATTTCTATGATATTGACGCCTTCTGATTAGTAGAAAAATGTGCCTATGAGAGTGCCCGATTATGTATAAAGTACGAAATTGTTATAACTTAATATAACTGTTACGTATAGATATTCAAGATAATTATAGATGTTTGTGAGGGATCTGAGAGCAATGATGATTTTATAAAAATCC
>NW_004798235.1:206203-207481 GCF_000002075.1 Aplysia californica | reverse complement strand
CCCCCCCCACCAACTTCTTCCTCCGTTTCCTTTGAGCGACAGCGCCCTCAACGCACGAGCAAGCAATTAACCCAAAAAAAGCGACAGGAATTTTCCGATGCCCCTCCAATGAGTTCTGGCTTGGAATAAGTTATCGGCAAAGTAAAGCTGATGCTATTTATAACAAATTTGTCATTACATTAGCAAAGAATGTAATGTACTCGCTTATCGTTTTCGCTATGTTGATATATTCAAGATCACATGCTGCAAGAACGTCTCTTATTCTTTTATTCTTTTATTCTTTTGTTTGTTTGTTTGTTTGTTTGTTTGTTTGTTTGTTTGTTTTTCGGTTCCATTTCACGCTTACGTTTCCTCTCTGGGAATTCCTAAACTTACTTAGTGTATATTTAACCAGATCCTCATCATCCGGTGCCTTGCCGACTGGCGTGGGCGATCATGGACCTCCACTTCATTCTGTCTTCTGATAGTTATTATCATTTAATCGGTCAAGCGAAGCCCGTCGACCTGAAGCTAAGAGTCCAATAGGTTGGTTTATGATGATTAGTTCAGGTAAAAAAAATATCGGTGTCTGCAGTGTAGCAGTTATGCACTTTGCTGTCGCGCACAGGACATCCGAGTTCGATTCCCGATTGAGGTGAAATTTAAATTTTATCGAGTATCTCGGTCTTTCTGCTAGGGTGTTGTATCTTTCTCAGCCTGGGTTAATGTCCCTGACAAGAAGGGTCAGAAGCCCGCCTTCTGACTAATCTAAACTGCAGCCATGAAGACGTAAAAATACCTTAATCAAAAATAAAAATAGACTATACATATCATGTTCAACTAGATAACTTTTATCCGTACGTTTTCTTCATCACCAGAAGCTGGAAGCTCATGAGGTCGGTTTATGGTCAGACCAGATCAGTGCGTTTGAGTTTGTGTAAACTGTAAAGAGATGCGCATCGACACAATGGTGGTCATAATTTAGTGCTGGGATAAACTAAGACAAGACGGACAGTGGGTGGTTGGCGGGTACTCTGGTGCGGTTTGCTCCTTCTTTCCTATCAAACATCTATTGTCCTTATCTCCCTGCCTTCTATTTTATGTTCGCTACTCTCTAGTAACACCTCGAATCTTCGGCACTTATATGACCTTATTGTGTTGCAAGTTCGTAAAACTCTTACTAGAACTAGAACAAGGCAGACAAAAACAATAGAGGGAAAGAAAAGAAGTAGGACCTACCAGCGGCGGCGCCGACGGACCAGATCAGACAATCAAACTGTCTAATAGGAACATCACCGG
>NW_004798235.1:198997-201702 GCF_000002075.1 Aplysia californica | reverse complement strand
AATGACAGACACAAGGTTTCTTGGTGCCGTCCAAGATCACGCCATTGGCACCAAATAGACTTCGTCATCGTCAGAAAGAAAGATGCCAATGTGGTAAAGCAAACGAGATCATTCTACAGTGCAGATTGCAACACAGACCACCTTTTAGTTATAGCTAAGGCAAAAAGAGTCACAAAGAAAACACCAAGGGCTGAAAAACAAAACAAACCTCAGATCAACATAAGAAATACCAAAGACTCAGTGTTAAAGGCAAAATTTCAAGAGCATGTTAAAGAAGAGCTCCAACATCTAGATAGCTCATCCCCAGACAACATGTTGAATACCATGAGATCAACAATTTATAATTTTGCATCGATTACCTTTGGAATAGAAACACCTTTCAATGAGGACTGGGTTGAAGCCAGTGCATCAATACTCGCACCATTACTCGAGAAAAAGCGTAAGATCCTGATAGAACACAGCACAAATCCAACAGAGCGTACAAAGCAACAACTACGTGCTGCTAAATCCAACCTTTAAAGAGAAACGAGACAGTGCGCAAATCAGCACTGGGACAAAATAAGCTCAGAAATCCAACAGGCAAGCGATACAGGTAATATCAGGAAAATGTATGAAAACATCAGAGTTGATATTGGACCTACAGCAATCAAACTGGCACCTCTAAAGTCTGCGACAGATAAACAGCTGACAGACAAGAAAAAAAACAAATAGAAAGATGGGAGGAACATAATTCAGACTCATACTCAGAGGAGCGACTTGTTGATAGACAGCTACATGAGGCCATTCCTCAGCTCTCCGAAATGTCAGAACTTGATACAACACCAACAGAAGAAGAACTCTCTTCTGCAGTCGATGAACTCGCTTGCGGAAAAGCAGCAGGAAATGACAACATACCTGCTGAAGTGCTGAAAGAGAACAAAGAGACCCTCCTCTCATATATCTACAAGCTACTAACGACTTGTTGGCTGAAAGCAGAAATTCCACATGATATGAGAGATGACAAAATCACCACACTCTACAAAAACAAAGAGGACAAAGGAGATTGCAACAACTACAGAGGTATCTCACTGCTAAGCATCACTGGAAAAGCTTTCGCTAGGACTGTACATGGTGCTTGAAAAAAATTGGCTGTCCCCCATTTCTGCTACACCTCACCATTTCATTCCACGAAGATATGAGGGTCACCATTTTCAGTTTGACGGTTCAACATCAAACTGCTTCAACTTCAGTAGCGGAGTAAAGCAAAGTTGTGTCTTAGAACCAACCCTTTAAAGCACTTATTTTGCTGTCTTACTGCAACACGCATTCAAAAAGTCACCAGGGGATGTGTTCCTCCACTGGAGAACTGACGGGTCGCTCTTCAATCTTGCTCGACTCAAGGCCAAGACCAAGATCAACAAAGCAACAGTACGAGACCTTCTCTTCGCCGATGATGCTGTTCTTGTTGCTCACAGTGAATCAACCCTACCAACAATGATGGACCGCCTATCAACAGCTTGGTCATCAGTGTTAAGAATACAGTCATCATTACCTAAGAAGGTGCAGAGAAGAGCCATATATGGCTGAACGACAAGGAACTCGAGGCAGTGGACAAGTTCTGTTACCTGGGGTCTACCATCAGCTCTACTATATCACTTGATTATGAGGTCAACATCAGGATAGGAAAAGCAGCGACAGCTTTTGGAAGTCTGACAAAACGAGCATGGAAAAACAAAAGATTAACCATCAAAACAAAGATCAAGATTTATGAAGCATGTGTCCTCAGCACACTCCTTTATGGATCTGAAACATGGACCTTGTACAACGGGCAAGAAAAGTACCTCGACATTTTCCATCTCAGATGCTGCCGCAATGTCTTAGGCAGTTCGTGGCGTGACAAAGTTACAAAAGTTGAAGTGTTGGCACAGGCAAACCTCCAGAGCATGACAACCATCATGTGCTTAAAAAGATTGCGATGGCTGGGCCATGTCAAGAGAAAGGACGAAATGGAGAACTTGCCCAGGGAAAGAGAACAAGAGGAAGACCGAAATTGAGAGGTACAAAGACACCTGCAAAAACAGCTTACCTAAGCCTGGAGCAGATGTTAGCATCTGGGACAAAATAGCTGAGGATAGGAAAACATGGAGGAAAATGATAAAGGAAAGAACTATAATGCTCTAGAGCAGCCTTAGAAACCACCAGGCTCAGAAGCGCCAACGACGAAAGGAAAACAGCGGAAATACAGAGCTTCGATCTACGTCACTGACACTGACATGCAAGCACTGAGACAGAATCTGCGCTTCAAACATGGGAAGAATTAACCATGAAAGAAGCTGCATGAAGACAATCTTGAGACCTTGTTAAGATAAATTGACCGTCTGCATAGACGAAAAGAGCCACATATTATAATAACAGTAGTAAGAAGGCCACGCAGTTACATTACGCACAGTTGCCGATCTTATTTACGTAAGCATTTTCTGGGGAACAGAAATGAGGCTGGGCAGTTTTTGTTTAGGGTTTATGAGTTTGCCGACAAATAAGTTTCTCCACCGGTTGCATTGACTTGAAGAAAAACACACTGAACATAAAAAAGAATAGAAATAATGAACCCGGATGCATTCGGGCGTATCAAATTACACGAATTGTTGAATTTCCCAGGATTTAGTCTGATGACCTGTATGCGTATGTGCAATGTGTGTGTGTGTGTGTGTGTGTGTGTGTGTGTG
>NW_004798235.1:196931-198538 GCF_000002075.1 Aplysia californica | reverse complement strand
CGCGCGCGTGTTGGGGAGGGGGGTGTTACGTGTGTGTGTATGAATAAGAAATAAATGTATAGTGGTATTTGGTACGTGCATATCTCTTTATATGAGCTGTGTGTTTGTGTGCCTTTTGAGAGAGGGAAACAGAAAGTGGTACATGTACAGACAACATACATCTTTTACGTACAATTGTGTGTGTGTGTGTGTGTGTGTGTGTGTGTGTGTGTGTGTGTGTGTGTGTGTGTGTGTGTGTCCCTGTTTGGTATGTCCTCATTTATGCGTGCGTTTATTTCGACGAGTGCGTAAATGTTTGTCTGTGTGTTTGTGTGCGTATGTGTGCATGTGTGTGTATTACATGGATGACCCATGTGTATTATGTGTGTAGGTTTTTATGTGTTGGTATCTGTATTTATATGTGTGATTCATGCATGTGCAGATGTAAGTGCGCGTTTGTGTTTGTGTGTTTGCGACTGTGTCTTTCTACGTATGACTCATGTTTGTGTGTGCTCACACGCTTGTATGTTGTGTTTATTTGTGTGTGAGTATTTATACGTGTGATTTATGAATGTGCACGCACATGTGTGTGTGTTTTGTGTGTGTATATATGTAGGTGTGTCTGTGCGTGTATTTGTCCCATTTGTGTGTGGGGGGAGGGGGTGTGCCCTTCAATGCGAGGGTAAATTAGACAATAAGCTTTTCGACCACCTTTACTGTTTACAAGTCATTTTCAACCAATCTCCAACCATGTACAAGAGCTTTGTGTAAAGAAAATTCTTTGGTAAGTGTTTTACGGCGCTCGCAACTACATAAGGTTATGTGAGCGCGCGGGACACATTAAACATTTTCAGTTAGTTGGAATTTTTGTTAATATTGCCCGGGTGGCAGCCCAAGGGATCTTTAACGTGAGCAACTTGCACACGGGACCTCCGAGATTTTTCGCCCTTTACATGAAGATCATGGGTGTGGCTGAAACACAGCAGTAAGAGGGAGCCAGGGAGAGGCAGTAGAAAAGCTGCAGAAAGAGTCAGGGGCCCTGGGGAGGGGGCAAAGGAGGTGATGGGGTGGGAGCACAAAGTGGAGGCGAAAGCAGACGACGAAACATTGCTAGAGAGCAGGAAAGGAGGTAACAGGGGACAATTTTAGAGAAGAAAAATTTATGTCGCTATCGGGATTCGAACCTTGGACCTATTGATTGAAAGGCAAACACCGTTACCTTTAGGCCACGGGAACCTCTACAATTCCTTTGACGGAGATCTCATACTGTGATAAGAACACATAATAATATATTCACGAATAAGAGTCTCCTAACCATCATTTGGCATATATTACTGAAAGCAATCGCTGCAACTGTTACCAGCTACAATAACGACTACAAAGAGGACGACGACGAGCACGATAAAAAACAACAACAACGACAACAACAACAATAACAACAACAACAACAACGAAAATGAACCGAGATAGCCCCTCAGTTTGAAAATGTCATGTACATAACCGAAAGGAAATGCATTCATAAATTATTGTTAACACATCTTTCATGTTGAAAAGTGGTAACCACGAGTTGGAGTGGGGGGACGTTGAGATGAGCTGTGGGTGGGCAAAAAAGAAGAGAGGAGGGAGGT
>NW_004798235.1:194528-195635 GCF_000002075.1 Aplysia californica | reverse complement strand
TATTTATCACTAATTTATTATTTATTGATTTATTTACTTATCCTGTATTTGTTTATTTATTTTGAAAGCTGAATGATTTGCGTTGTCAACCAAGGCTGACAATTTTTTAAACTGATTTTTCCAGGCATCTGCATTGCCTTCAACTTGCACCATATTATTTATTGCTGGTCTACCCATTACCTCGCCAGTGTGTAAACAAACAAGTATTAAGTGCTGCTGAAAGAATTGCGATCAAAGGGACATGCCCCTTCAAAGTTGGAGAATACATGTACATGTATTTATGTTTCATGCTTCGGTCCCATTCTTTTTTTTTTCCCTGGAACATTTTATTTCGGGGAAAAAGAAGCCAGCGAGTTGCGGATCGCTAAATTTTCCCTATTGCATTTACGACAAGTTCTGAGGATCAAAATCATTTATCTGGAAATTTTTCTTTGAGTCATTTTTTGAGAAAGCTGTACAAGCAAAGCATATCGTTTGACTTCTTCATTTTTAATTATTTTTTAAAAATTATTTTTTTTACAATTTGACTAGACGTAATCTGGCAAGTGTTGAGCATGCTGGTATGGGAATGTTTTTAGTAATTCTACCTCATAACTTATTTTAAGGTCATATTTACCGGCGTCTGTGGTGTCTTCGCCGTAGCATGCAGAAGATCCGAGTTCGATTCCCGTGTGGGCAAAAAGTTTATTATCGAATATCTTGTTACACCTGATGGGATGTTGTATCCCTCTTAGGTCGGGTTGATTCTGATAGGCAGCATGGAAGCCCGCCTCCTAAATTATCAAACATTGTATCGATGGAGGAAAAAAAATACCTCTATACATTTTTTTGATAATGAAAAACAGGTCATATTTTAAGTTTCCTCAGAGCCCCCAGTCTAAAGCAGCCGTTGTTAGTTTCCATGTTGTAGAAGATGTGTTAGGGCACACTATGATAACGGGAAATATGTCGTTAAAATGATAGGTATTGCCAGTAACCGGCTATGAAACATAACTAAATCGAACTCACTATACAACTGAACAATTGCTGAACCGTGGCTGTCTTACAAGAAGAAGACAATTGTGACGATATGTTATCTGTTACACACACACACACACACACACACAC
>NW_004798235.1:187765-193786 GCF_000002075.1 Aplysia californica | reverse complement strand
GGGGGTGGAAGGCAGGAGAAATTAGAGTTACTCATCCATGAACATTTGAGAGTGGAGAGGAAGAAAAAAATGGTATGGGGTTGGGGGGAGGGGGTTGTTGCGTGAGAATTCGTTAATTGGTATTTTCATACAACAGTCAACTCGCGAATTCCCGATGCGGCGTCTGTCGGCTTTCGATTTTTCAGGCATTTTTTGCAAACCTCTGTATGTACATATATATAAAGCTCTCCAACTCCAATAAACAAACTTTATCACCCTGACCAATTTGCAGCATTGCGAGATACAAACCCGTAGGCTACTATTATTGGTCGATGCTGGACCCGCGTTGTTTCTTTTGAGTGTAAATCCGTGACTTTTACTGTCTAATTTTTTTAAACACAAACAGAAGCCTTTTTTTTACTGGAGATTGTGCAACTGTAGGGAGTATGTTGAGGTAAGTGTCAAAGTTGTTGGCCAGTTCTCTAAATTTACAGTTTCTTCTCGCCGCTCTGTCAAATTAAACTCGTAGGGGGGAGGGGTGGGGGAGGAGACGTGCCACATTTTCATTACAGAATGGTACTTTTTTATGGCGCGGTAGTAATTCAACGCTACTTTCAACACAGAAAGGACTTCTAAATGAAAGATACACTTCCGATAAGACTAAGATTTATAAGGAGATGGGAAGCTTTCATGACTCCCCCAAACAACCTAAAATAATTCAAATTCAAGAACACTTGGAGATTAGAACCAAAGCCACCCGTTCAATAGCGTGGCGTGTCGTAATTAGGTATCAAATTTGGGAGAGCAATTTTGAAGATAATATGCACTTTCTCGGCAAGGTTTTTATCCCGAAGCGAAAGTTTAACAAATTCCCCAAAGTCATTGTGCTTATAAACTTACAGATCGTTAGCCCAAAAGTATTCCAGAAACTCCGCGTCGAACCTACAAGGAGCAGTCCGTAGCAATTCTTTTTTTTTCTAAATATTAATCTAGGTTCACGAAAGAATTAGTTACTCTTTATAATTCCAAAACTAGCAAGATGCTAATACAGTAGGTTTGAAAACGTTTACGTCAGACAGGAAAGTAATAAATCTTGATGGTCAGTGGGTTATTTTTTTTTCCACTCCACGGGTCCTGAGAAAAAACAAAATTTTAATTAATAACATTCACTTCAAATCCAAATCCAAGCTACAGCGCTCCGATATCTCAGGTGTTATCATGCTAGGCTACATTATGAAGCGGGGGGCCCTGGTTCGAATACCCAACAGGCGTTCTTGAACTCGGGTTTTGAGTTTTTCCTGTTTTTGGTTGTTGTTGGGGTTTTTTTTATAATTTGTTTCATTTCGGGGTTGTTTTTTTGTTTTGTTTGTGTGTGCGGGTTTAGAGTAACTTAGTTTAAGGCCCGCCACCCACAGGCTCGGCCCTATCCGACTCAGACATTAACATCGGAGTTCCCGCCTCTTAAACAACCATACAATATTGACAGAGGCGTTAAACCTATGCAAGGAACATGCCGTGACAAGCAGCATCCCCTCACTACTGTCTTGTTCGTCTAATCTTTTCTTTGAACCTGATAATAGTGAAAGTGAAAAGAAGATCGTTGAGAAATCAAAATTTTGGATGTTTAACAGTAGACATTGTAGATCTAGGTCACACATTAATATTCGAAATTGAAATTGGATCTTATTTTATTCTTGGGAAATACAGAATAGAACTACAGAGAACAGATTCTTTCCACTGGGCATAAACTGGAGCTCGATAACCTCCGCCATTTGTCACACACAATAAATGTCATCCGTCAGAAATTTCAAGGATCTAGACGCCCACCTGTCTAGGCAGAGATCGGATGCTATGCCTTCTCCATAACCACTCCTTTGTCTCTTTTAGTTTTAGTAAGAGTTTTACGGCTCTTGCAACACAATAAGGTCATATAAGTGTCGAAGAATAGATTATGTGTTACAAGAGAGTAACATACACAAAAAAGAAGGAGGGGAGAGAAGGACGACAGATGTTTGATAGGAAAGAAGGAGCAAACCACACCAGAACACCCGCCAACCACCCACTCCTTTGACTCAACATTTGCTTTCGCCAGTAATAAATTATTATAGACCTCATACTCATTGGAAATAAAAAAGCAACAACAACAACCATAACAACAACAATAACAACGACAATAACAACGACGACAACAACAATGACAACAACAACAACAACAAAAACAACAACAACAACAGCAGCAACGACAGCCAATAAGCACTGTATAAATTAATCGATTAATGCAGAACTGGTTATAAAATCCAAGCGAACATGCTATATAATTTATTGTCTTCCCAGTACCCAGAACAGCACTTTCACGTCCTTCAACACTGAGCCGGGCGGTGGTTATTTGGTCCATTTCACGGACAAGAGTTTCCACAGCGGAGAGCGATTCAAGCTCTACAGTGGCATCTTCCTGGGTCGGGGGGCACAATGTCCTGGTCGCTGTGTGGTCAAAATCAGCAAAGGGGCGGACTTAGCTTCAAAGGTAAGAGACAATTGCGGGTTTTATGTGAGCGTTTTTTTAAAATGGTTTTAGTAAGAGTTTTATGGCACTTTGTCAGCACAATAACATCTTATGAGTACCGAAGATTAGAGGTGATACAAGAGCTAGAGAGTAATATTTCTTTGTTTTATCTCAGCCGGAATGTTTGTTTTAGTAGAGGTTTTTGCGGCGCTCGCAACTGCATAAGGTCATATGAGCGCATAGGGGTGGATGTCAACAGAGAAGTCCTTACAGGGAATCAGACTTACTCTGCTCACATCTCTAGCCTCAACAGCACAAAATCTGCTTCGACTATCACGGCACCCCGGAAATAACGGATCACAAGAGTGGGACAAACATACAAAAGAAGTAGAGGAGAAATGACGATAGTAAGGATTAGGAAAGAAAAAGCAGAAGTTCCTTGTTGTAGTTCAGGCACAGTTATGAGCATGACATTATTGGATCAGCCCATTTACAATTCTACAGTGCATTAGAACGAGAATATCCCCCCTTTGGGAATGGCCTAAAGACACTTCAACAGTCAGTCGCACCGCCCTAGGTGGTTCACCTGGAATCTTGACAGGGAACAATGATTGCAGTCCAGTAGGGTGTTGAATGTCAAACTTTGTCATGAAATTGACTCAGGAATTGAAATGTTCATACTGCGGTTAAATTCTCAATAACGTTCCTGAATGAATAGAATTGACGCTTTTTTTCTTTTCATTATCATCATTATCGTCAAATAAAAAAGGGTTGAGACTTGGAGAATTTCCAAGAAAATCATCATCATCATCATCATCATCATCATCATCATCATCATCATCATCATCATCTTCATCATCTTCATCATCATCATCATCATCGTCGTCGTTGTCGTTGTCATCGCTGCCAAAATTCATCACCACCAACTCCACCACCACCATCATCACCATCATCACCACCACCTAGCATCTGTTTAGTTTTAGTAGAGGTTTAACGGCGCTCGCAACTGCATAAGGTCATATGAGCGCCAGAAGATTAGATGTGTTACAAGAAAGTAACAAACATAAAAAAGAAGTAGGGGAGATAAGGACAATAGATGTTTCATAGGAAAGAAGAAGCAAACCACACCAGAGCACCCGCCAACCACCCACACCTAGCATCTGTTTTTAATACTTTGCGGTCACTTGGCGCCATAACGCGTCGGTGAAAATGTTATCCGTTCCGGTCACCTGCTGTAGTTCTGCGCCAGGCCCAAGAAGACCGTTGCAGTCACTCTCCTGGCTGGGTGACCAGATTGGGGTACATGTATTTTGTACTGCTGGCTGTGTGACTGTAAAGTGATGAACAAATGGCATAACGGCTACTTCGTTTCTCCACAGGCTGACTGTCTGATTGAAGACAAAAAATCCAAGCAGGCCCGCGCCTTCTCGCTTGCCTTCCGTGAGTTGTCCGGGAGAACTGAGATCAAGTTCGTTCAGCTGTACGCGGCAGAGATCGACGAGATCTCCTTGCAGAAACGGCTGTTTTGGAGTGGCAAACATAAAATCACCAGACAGAACTATGTCCTTTTTGAGGAAGACTTGAGAGAAAATTTTGACAACCTGCACTTCTCAGGGCGTGAAAAGCTTTCGAAGTATCTGGACTCAAAAGGCAGAGAAAAATTGGTCGCAGCAAAAGACCTCCAGGCTTTTACACACTTCTCGTACCATGTCTCGCATGGGAAGCTGGTGATCTGTGACGTAGAAGGGGTTGAAACGAAAGATGGGTTTCGTTTGAAGACTCCAACCATACACTCCACGGCAAAGAAATTTGGCATCTCCGATAAGGGTGAGAAGGGAATTGAAGAAGTGTTTCGACACCACACATGTAATGATATCTGTCAGGGTATGATCAAACCTCAAAATCAGGGAGGAGACAGACCACGTGAACTCACATCCTATTCTGAGGCTCAAAACTACAGAAGAGAAAATGGACAAACTACACAACAGCGGGACTCTTTTGTCCGTGCAACCGCTCCAGATCTAGAAGACATTTCCGAAACGCGTCGAAATGAAGAACAATCTCCAGAGGAAATGTCCGCAAGCCGTTACGATTTTCAGCTTCAACAGCGGGGTTCCCGCTCACTGTGGCAGAATCCACCCTCTTATGATGAGATAGTGGCTCTCACAAGAAACAGCAGGCTGGCCCAGCACCGTGGAAACATGGCACAAGAACCGCTCACCCCTCCCCCCGTGTACACTCCACCATCATATCATGTTTCGGTGGTCCAACCACCCTCCTATTATTCCTACTGCGGTCATGATACAGAGGAACCACCGCCATCATATCGCTCCGTGGAAGACTCAACTCAAGGTCATTCTGTTGTGTGAACAAAACCACACCCACACTGAAAAAAACAAGAGAAATGAACAAGAGAAAAAGCATAACAACGGAGCAGGGAATAAACAATAAATAAAACACTCTTCCAAATTATCAAATCCCGCCCTCCCCCGTTTCATGTATCTATAGTGGGAGTTTTAGAAGAAGTGATGTGTGCTGTTTTTATTCTTGAATAAGGGGAAAACATAATAGCTTTGTTTCAATTTCTCTAGAGCGAACAGTTTATCTTGTCTGTATTTACATACAAGTACATGGAAAGGCCTCAGCGGTGGAGGGGTTAAGGAAGATTTTGCTCCGAAAAAAACTGCAGACCTTCCAAGAACGGACTGAATGTGTTATACGGGGTGCCCACTACTGTTGGATCGGGCCGATCGCCCGACTCGATCCCCTGAAACTGAAAACAAATACATTTGTTTTGCTTTTGAGGCGACCGAGTCGGGCAATCGACCCGATCGGCCGATCCCGTCCGTAGTGGGAACCCCGTATTACTCTTACCGTGGTAATTTTTTTCAGTTAGTTCGTGTAGCTTATTGCCATCGCTAAACGAATGTTATTGTAACTATGTCCTTTCTCTTCAACCCAAGAAAACAACTCACATCAAATCCGCTAGTCTCTCATACCACACCCCACCGCCATGTACACATACACCCACACGAACACACACGAACACACACACACACACACACACACACACACACACACACACACACACACACACACACACACACACACACACACGTTAATCTCCTTGTGCGTCACCTTGTGGCATCGAATTCTCACTTTGCTACCATTATGTACTAAAAGATAGCAGTAACCACGTTCATGCCTCATGCTATGGGATAAATCAGAGTGGTTTTGGTTGTATGTGTGTTTGTTTGTTTGTTTATTTGTTTGTATTCCCATTTCCGAGCGACATCAAAACTACGCACAGAATAGTCATTTTTGAAGCAGAGATCTTTTTATTTGGTTTTTGGGTTTGCTTTTTTTTGTTTTTGTTTTATTTTTTAGGGTGGTGGGTGGGTGTTTATTTTGGTTTTACTATCATTTTTTTTTTCTTTTACTTTGTTTTTTTGTTTGGGGGGGGAGGGGGGTTGTTAAGGTGCAGACCTCTATTCGGAACTGACAATTGGTTTGACCTAGAATGCAAATCCGGGGTCAGT
>NW_004798235.1:182812-185563 GCF_000002075.1 Aplysia californica | reverse complement strand
AAGGAGGAGGAGGAGGAGAAGAAGAAGAAGAAGAAGAAGAAGAAGAAGAAGAAGAAGAAGAGGAAGAATTTCCGTGGGAAACCAGAAACAGTGAACCCTATAAATACAGAGCGTAACGCTGGGAACATCTCATCTGACATTTACGCACGCCCCACTCTGAAAAGGGAAAAGAAACAAAATCTGTTTTTCATCCCATATAATATCATTAATTAATTGTTGGCAAGATGAAGAAGCTGAAAAAGACGAATGAAGAGGGTATTTAGATGTATAGGACGAATCTGACCTTGGCCACTGGAGAAAGACATAATAAGCCTTTTCCAGTTCTCTTCACTGGTTTGCTGAAGCAGATCGACCTGCTATAGAAGTGACGAAGCGACACTTCATGAAAAGGTCGGTCACAGTTTGTGAGGAAAAGTGCTTGGGACGAGTTGGGAAGCCTTGCATTAGGCTAGCCTTTGGAAATATACCTGCTTTTGTTCGGGTCGACTTTTTAAAAAATAAATTCTTTTATTTTGTTTGCGTTTCTGGAGAAATGCTGCAGCCAGCTGTGAATATGGATGTGGACAAGGGAGGAAAAAAAACCCGTGCGTTTGCTTTCTTTTGAGAGCTGACGCTTTTTACCTCGTATAACAAATTTCATAATAGGTACCGTGTTTGTTTGTGGGGGGGGGTTCTTTTTCTTTTGTGAGTTTGTTGTTTTGTTTTGTTTTCGTCGTTTGTTCTATTTGTTTGCTTTCTTGTACAAAGCCTCAGTGTGTCACTCGTGTTATTTTCCTCATGTATCACGTAAGAATGAAACCCGGAACACCAAAATAATAGTGGTCGATGTTACCGCTAAGCACCTTTAACTCTTCCTCGTGGGTGGTTGGTGGGTGCTCTGGTGTGGTTTGCTTCTTTTTTCCTATCAAACATCTATCGTCCTTAGCTCCCCTTCTTCTTTTTTATGTTTGTTACTCTCTTGTAACACCTCTAAACTTCTGGCGCTGATTCGACACTGCCCGTATACGGGGTGCTCCTTGGGGCATCGGATCTGGTCGCGGCGGTTTGCTAGCCAGATTGAGGGCGCAAATCGGCTATCGTGGCAAAAGCCAATCGCGCCCGACTAGCCGACTCAAAGACAAACGCGTTTGTTTTCAAGCGACGAGTGGGGCGATCGCCCTACTCGCGACTCGACCCGACCCGATCCCATCCGCAATGGGCACCCCGTATAAAAACCAACCGGGTCAAATAGGGATACAACGTCCCAGGAGAAAGACGTAGGCAGGCTAGGGCCGACTTGATAAGACTCCCCACACGGGAATCGAACTTACACCTTCTGTTTGTGACGGTCAGTCGCCTAACCGCTACAACAAGACGTGGATGGTTGGCGGGTGCTCTGGTGTGGTTAGCTTTTTTTTCTTTTCCTATCAAAAGTCTATCGTTTTTATCTCCCCCTCCTTCTTTAATTTTTGTGTTTGGTACTCTCTTGTAACACCTCTAATCTTCGGCACTTATATGACCTTATTGTGTTGCAAGTGCCGTAAAACACTTACTAAAACTAAACCACAACACCACAAACGCAGGTCGGAAGACAGGGAAAAAAGGCTGCTGACACGTAACAAATAAAGTTGATATGTTGCAATTTGATCTCCTCACAAAAGATATTATTGTATTGTACTGCCATCAAATGGCGCGCCGTTAACTCGGTTTATTACCATACTGGACCAGGGAGCTGGTGGCTGTGGTTTGACACCCCAACAAGGCATCGTTCTGAATGGGTTGTTTTGGAGCGTCTTTATCATATGGCTTTCCGTCTATTTGGCTCTTTTTTATCTGAGATGGACGCTGAATTCGGAGGTAGCGCCTCTCAAATAATGACGCAGTGTTGAAAGGAACGTCAAATCTTAGGGGGGTGGGAGGTGTTCCTGCATAAATGACATTGTATCTCCTGCTTTTTTATGTAGATGTAGATAAACGCCCCGCCCCCATTGACACAATTTAGATCAATTATAATTATAAGGCGACGGGCTGAGTGGGATACAGCATCCCCGCTGAAAGACCGAAATACTCGGTAAAATTCTGCCCAACGAATCAGGAATCGAACTCGGATCTCCTGTGTACAACAGCGAAGCTCCTTACACTGTCCCCGTGGTTTTATGCACCCCCCATAATTTAGCAAAATTTGATCATTTTTTGCATAATTTCTGATTATTTTCCTTTATCATTCTTTGTTAACATTAACAGAATCGTTCAATTTCACATTTTTGGGCTCAGTTTACATAATTTCAGAATGTTTCTTGCTTAAAACGACGGGGACAGCTTACAGACCACAGTCACTGGTGGGTCGAGAGACTTCAGCTACAATAATGTACATGTATGTTTGGTTTTGTTTTAGGTTGAGTACAGAGAAGCACAAAGGCATGATATTATGACGGTCATTTAGCGCAGGGAAAAGGGACGGGGGAGAGGAAGCAAGGGGATTTTTTTTTTCGTATGAGTTTTATGGTACTTGCAACGCAAGCATATCAGATAATTGCCGAAGATCAGCGGTATTACTTGTAAGTAACATAATATTATAAAGAAAAGGGGGAAGAGAGATTTGGACGAAAGATGTTTGGAAGGAAGAAGGAGCAAACGACACCAGAGCGACAAAGACAGACAAAAAGTAAAGCA
This sequence comes from Aplysia californica, assembly GCF_000002075.1. NCBI lineage: Eukaryota > Metazoa > Mollusca > Gastropoda > Aplysiida > Aplysiidae > Aplysia > Aplysia californica. The sequence goes on along the minus strand of NW_004798235.1, from coordinate 182,911 downwards.
ACAGAGAAGTAGCAGTTACCAGTCTGCTATCTGCTGAGCCCTCCAAACATCCGATGAGGAAACAAAAAGAAAAGCAAAAAGTATATATACATATATATA
>NW_004798235.1:174234-180877 GCF_000002075.1 Aplysia californica | reverse complement strand
CCTCTACCCCTATGGACAGAAGGAAGAAGAAAAAGACACCAACCGCCTAGCAACACGTGTAGCCTTTTATAATATAATAGAATAAAGCACTTGAACCACTAACACAAGTGTGTCGATGTTTACCTTAGTCTATCGTCTTTACCTTTATTTTTTTCCTTCTCTGCACTAACTATTAGAACTACGAGAGTCACAGTCTACATTTTCAAGTACTTTAACTGATAAAGTTAACAGCTCAAAAATTGTTGAAGAAAAAAATAGAAGCTTTTAATACAACACTAGCTCGTTTACTATATAAACATACGCCTTGAGAACACGCAAAATTTGCCTGCGCCCCAACACTCAAAGGTACAATGATGACATCAGATTGTCGAAACAAGAGAGAAGACTTCCTGGGAAGAAGTGGAAAACAACCAAATTGGAGATGCACAGGCAAGCTTACATTAAAGCTAAAAGCAAGACTAATCAGCTTATCAAAGATTCCAAGGTGAAGCATGCTCAGAATAAAATCAATGACAATAGAAGCAATTCTAAAGAACTTTTAAAGATCATTACAGGCCTCTTACTCCATGAAACTGCAATCAACCTGCCGCCGCACAGAGACGTGCAGACGCTGGCAGAGGATTTCTCTGATCACTTCAACAACAAAATTAAAAAGATCAGAGAGGAGTTCGATCAAACTCCAACTCAAACAACGGTGGCAAATTTAAAAGAATTTCAGCCTGAAACAAATGAGGAAATGTCCTAAATACATACAAACTCTCAATAAGACCTGTTTGTTAGATGCCATTCCGACTTGGTTTATAAAATACTGTGTTGCAGAAGTTACACTAGTAGTAACTTCTATAGTAAACAGCAGTCTCCAAGAGGCTTATGTCCCTCCCATATGTAAACATGCGCTCGTTACACCACTGCTCAAGAAATCAAATTTAGACAAAAACCTCATGAGCAACTGCCATCCAGTCTCCAATTTGACTTTCCTATCAAAAGTACTGGAGAGGCTTGTACCATTACGACTCAAAAACTATCTTTCAGCCAAAGGTCTTGCCGCCAATTTCAATCAGCCTATAGAGAATTTCACAGCACAGAGACTGCCCTCCTTAGAGTACACAACGACATCGCCCAATACGCTGATCAAAAACAGTGTGCAGACCTTATTTTGCTTGACCTGAGTGCAGCTTTTGACACCCTCGATCAAGACCTTTTATTACAGCGGCTCAGAGTATACTTCGGCATCGGAGGATCTGCTCTCAAATGGCTGGAATCCTATCTCAAAGACCGATCCCAATCAGTTTACCTAACATCTCCTCATGGCAATCCGACATCAGAGGCTGGCAGTGTGAGATCATCGTCAGTTCAGCTTCATTATTGAGTCCCTCAAGGCTCAGTCCTTGCATCTATGTTATTTACATCTTAGAAACATTGGCAGAATAAGGAAATTTATTGATGAAAAAAACCACAAAAACTCTTGTTCATGCTTTTATTTTAAGTCACCTTGATTATTGTAATTCCCTTCACAACTTCATTATCTGACATTGTTAAGCAACACAAGTTAGATAATCACATGTACGCTGATGACACCCAGCTGTACATACCAATCAACCGGGGAGAAGAACTTGAAGAAGATCAACAGATTTCAACCCTTCAAAACTGTCTTTAAGATATCAAGGACTGGATGTTTGACAATAAACTTAAACTTAACGAAAACAAGACAGAAATAATCTTAATGGGAACAAATCACTTTAGAGCAAATGTACAATTTGAGAGTTTGGATCTATGCATTGCAACTGTTATGGCAGAAAAATCAAGTGCCATACGAAATCTTGGCTTTTATTTTTACCCTGATTTTTCCATGAAAACACACGTCACTAGAATTTGTAAAACCAAGCACTTCCATCTTAGAAACATCGGCAGAATAAGGAAATTTATTGATGAAAACGCCACAAAAATTCTTGTTCATGCTTTTATTTTAAGTCACCTTGATTATTGTAATTCCCTTCTTTTTGGTATTCCAGGTTCTACCCTTGCCAGACTTCAAAAGATTCAAAACAGGGCAGCTAGACATATAACTCTGAGAAAGATTTCAGACCATGCCAGTGATATTTTGAAAACCCTCCATTGGTTGACAGTGAGAGAGCTCATTGAATTTAAAATTGTGTGCATGGTTTATAGATCTTTACATCAGTGCTCACCAGATTACCTTTCAGAACGTATGGAAATGTACGCACCATCTCGTGATTTAAGATCTTCAAATGACCATCAGCTCTCAATGCCTAGGTCCAGAACAATGTTGGGTGAAAGGGCCTTTTCCATCTGTGCCCCAAAACTTTGGAACAATTTGGATTTAGCTGCTAAAATGTCTCTTTCAATTGGTCAATTTAAATCAAAGTTGAAGACAATGTTTTTCCGGAAAGTACGGGTATATTTATAATGCTTGAACTCTATATCTGAACTATCTGTCAGTTTGGGTTTTTTGGGTTTTGTTTTTGTTTTAATTTTTTTTAGGGGGGGGGGGTTGAATTTATGCATGTCGTAGTGGTACTTAGCTTCAGAGCTTTTGTGTGTGTATGTGTGTTTGTTTTCGTGTATGTGCGTTTGTGTGCGTGTGTGTGTGTGTATGTGTGTGTATGTGTGTATGTGTGTGTATGTGTGTGTGTGAGTGTGTGTGTGTATGTATGTGTGAGTGTGTGTGTGTGTGTTTGTGTGTGTGTGTGTGTTTCGTAAGCGCCACCGAGCACTTTTTGTGGATTCTGGCGCGTTATAAATTCATTTTTTATTATTACTATTATTATTATTATTATTATTATTATTATTATTATTATTATTATTATTATTATCATTATTATTATTATTATTATTATTATTATTATTATTATTATTATCATTATTATTATTATTATTATTATTATTATTATTATTATTATTATTATTATTATTATTATTATTATTATTATTATTATTATTATTATAATTAGATCTACTGTATGTCGACAACATTTTTTTTTAATAAAGAGAAACACATCGACAGTAAAATGGCCTTTTGGAGCTCGAAAAAAAGTAAAACAGACAGACAGACAGACAGAAACAACAGAGGGAAAGCAAAGAAGTAGGAACTACCAGTGGCGTCCTCCAACAACCCGCAACAAAGTCTCCAGCAGTTGCCAAAAGACCAAGCACGAGCTGTTCTTGTGACCCAGAGCCTGGGAGGAGTGGGGAAGATTGGGGAGGCATTCCTCAGTGGCGACCATTATAGGCAGGATGCCGACAGATGCGAGGTAATAAATAAATTCAACTGTCTTTTTGTGGTAAGTGTCTTACAGCGCTCGCAACTGTATACGGTCAAAAGAGCGCGGGTGACACATAAAATATTTTTAGTTGGGTTGGAATTAATTTTGAATTTTGACCGGGTGGCGGCAGAAGCCTACTCTTATCGATTTTTGAATAACCAAGGAATCTTTAACGTGCGCAACTTGCACACACGACCTCCGAAATTTGTTGCCCTTATCCGAGAAGGCTATGGGTTAGATCTCACCTACCCTAAGATCAGGGGTTGGCTGAAAGAAAGCAGTAAGAAGAAGCCAAGGAATAGCAGTAGAAAGGCTGCAGAAAGAGTCAGGAGCCCAGAGGTGGGGGCAAAGGAAGAATGTGGTGGGGGCAGAAAGTGAAGAAGAAAGCAGATGATAGAACATGGTTAGAGAGCAGGAAAGGAGGTGAAAGGAGAGGATATTTCTAGAAGAACATTTTCAGTTGCTGTCAAGTTTTCAGGTTTCTAACCCGGGACCTATTGAATAAGACTAAGAGGCAAACACCGTAACCTCTAGACTACGAACCCCCCCCCCCCCCCCTTTCAATTGTCTACCTAATTCATGTATTTCTCTATCTTTAGAGCCTTTGTCTGTTAAACACAGAGGCAAAACAAGCATGGTGGTCTGGCATGATACAGTGTACCAGTATACATGTAGTGAGGTCGGATCTCCCAATGCAAAGTCCATCCCCGGTGGGACCAAGCCGAGTTGGTACAAACCTTTGAAAACTCTCAATTCAACCCAAATTCATTAACACCCGTTACGGATTCGAACAAGGGTCATAAGCACTGCAGCCCAGCAAGATACCAACCAACTAAGCTAACGGGGCGCCCATATTGTTTCGCTAGAGATCGTGCCTTCATAACCCTAACAACTTCATTATAATAATGCCTTGTCCCAGAAGCTTTGGCCAAGTCTTCCCTTATGACTAGCAGCCAATAGGAAAATCGTTTGGTCAAGTACACATCACATTATGGTCGTCCTTAACGTAAAAGAGATGAGTTCGAACCAGACTTCAGAAAGTTTATTTCTGATAACTTTTCCATTTTTTCTTGGCTAGATCCTCTTTTCTTTTTTCTTTTCTTTTCTTTTTCTTTTTTTTTTTGGGGGGGGGGGGTGGGTAAGTGTTTTACAGCGCTCGCAACTGCATAAGGTCATATGAGCGCGCGGGACACATTAAACATTTTCAGTAGGTAGGAAATTTTGATTTTTTCCAGGGTGGGGGCCAAAGCCTACTCTTGTCGATTTTGGACCACCAAGGGATCTTTAACGTGCGCAGCTTGCACATGGGCCCTCCGAGATTTTTTTGCCCTTGTCCAAGAATGCTAGTTGTAGATCTTTCCCACCAGAAGATCAGGGGTGTGATTGAAAGACAGCTGTAAGAAGGAGCCAAGGAGTAGCAGTAGAAAGGCTGCAGAAAGAGTCAGGAGCCCAGAGGAGGGGGCAAAGGAGGTGAGGGGGTGGGGCACAAAGTGGAGAGCAGGAAAGGAGGAGAAAGGAGACAATTTTAAAGAAGAAAATATTTTCGTCGCTACCCAAATTCGAACCCGGGACCTTTGAATGAGAGGCGACCTCCTTAACCTCTAGGCCACGAGAGCCCCGCCCCTTAGTATTCTCTATCTCATGAAACCTAGACAGATAGGATCAAAGAACCCCACTTACTACAAGATCTAATAAATAATGTCCAAAGAGACGTTAACATTAACATTCATTGGGGGGGGGGTGCAGAAGGTGGAGGGGGCATTATGACTAGGGAAATTTTAAGTACCGTAATAATCAAATCATTTTCCTAGAGAGTTACGGAACAGATGAGAATTCAACATTCAAGAGTAGATCTAATTATGTCCGGGACCACAAAAAAATGACATCAGCACCTGGTCTTGTATCGTCAACAGTGAAGGGAACAATTGGGCACGCATATATCACGTGAACATAAAGGCCGACCGTGTTTGACTCTATTTCTATACAGCAGTTTTCCGCGAAGTTCGTTGACTCAGATGTTTGACATATCCTGAAGGTTTTTTTGGTTCAGTATACGGTCGAATCTGCTCGAACGGCCTTTAATTTGTCCAAGACAATCACCTTGGGCAAACGACCACTTCCTACTTGCTTGTTATTTCAATAGAGTATAGGCTTACATGTACATATTGTGGTGTATACAGCATTAATTATTGTAATGACAATGTCCAAGAAGACCACCTGTCTAAGTAATACTGTCCCCGGGGTTTTATGCACCCCGCATAATTTAGCCAAATTTGATCATTTGTTGCCTAATTTCTGATTATTTTCCTATTATAATTCTATGTTAAAATTAACAGAATCGCATAATTTCACATTTTTTGGCTCTGTTTGCAGAATTATGACCACATTTTCTCCTCGATAATGGACAGGTTCAATTGTATTTCACGCTGGAAACTGATTCGAATTCCGGACAACAAAACGAGTCGGTTTTCTCTGTGATCACTACTTTGACAAGCAAAGCAAAATGGACGTTGTATACTTCTGTGACAATATCCACCTAATCTCAATACTTATTTTCGACTCTCAAACCAAAAGATTACATCTATCTTACAGGTCATGTACTCCTCACGGTTGACTAATTCTGAGTAATTCACCATTTCCCTGGAAAATTTCGTCTCAGACTAAGGTGCACACTACGGCTGGATCGGGCGATCGCCCGACTCGATCGCCTGAAACTGAAAACAAACACGTTTGTTTAGACGACGGAGTCAGCCGATCCCATCCGGTGTGGCCACCCCGTGAACTATTTGTAAGGTAGTTTACAGTAAATAATTGTAATAATGCGTCTTCACCCAAAGGGTGGTTTTAATGTATAGATCCTGAATACAGAAACTTTTCTTCCATTACTAGATCAAGACTTTTGAGAAAAAAATATAATTGTTTGGTCACTGGCTTACAGAGGTGTCCTGCAAAGTTTCGTGCGCCTTGGCAAATTCAATAAATGAGAGAATATTTTTTTACGCGGACAAGCGAAAGTGAACATTCTATAGTGCTGAGCTAGTTTGTTTTGTGTTTTTTTAAACATGTCAAATTACTCATAGCACGGGCGTCTGTGGTGTAATGGTCGGACATTTCTCTGTCTGATTTTGATTCCTTTGAAAAAAAAAACAGTTTATTTTTATGAAGTGCATCGGTCTGTCTGGTGGGACGTTACGTCCCTCTCAACCAGGGTTAGCCCTGAGTGACAACCAAGGTCCAAACAGCGTACCTTCTAAATAATATACAAAATGATCTACATTATGTCGACGGGGGACGAGAGACATTGACAAATAACCTTTTAAAAAAAATACTTCTCGAAAATCACATTTACGCAAAATGCG
>NW_004798235.1:127156-173149 GCF_000002075.1 Aplysia californica | reverse complement strand
GCCTACTATAGTGACTGAGACGCCCTCCAACTTCTCAGGTGAAAAGCAATGAACATTTCCAAAAGAACCCAAATCCCGAATAAATCTGTTAAAAGACTAGAACTAGCACCAAAGATCGTGTATACACGGTCCTTGCTAGTACCATGCCCACCATAGCTAAGCACGACACATATAGCTCTTGGAGTGCCCGTTGTTTTTCTTAAACGTTTTGGGTTACGGTGTCTTGTAATGGATACTGTAATCTAACTTCATGAAAACCCGCAGTGCGTTGTAAACATGGCCTAAAAAATTATGCGACCATCGAAATTGAGAGAGGGGAGGGGGGGGGGAATTATACCTCAAAAGAAGTGTAGAACGAGGGAATACCTCCATGTGATGTCAGCGTGCCAACAATGTTGATACATTTCGTGGGAAATTGCCATGGGACTAAGTTCATTCCAAAAAGGCTCTGCGCAACATGAAAAGTCTTTTGTAGCCAACCCTATCAAAGAGAGGCCATTATTCCCAAAGCTGAATACTGTCAAATGTGTTACGGGGCTATGACCAAGCTAGACAGGTCACCATGCACTGGCGACTGCTACAAAAAATAACTAAAGGGTTGAATGGCTAAGGACGGTTGAGTTTATCAGAATGCGGAGCAGCTGAGCTAAAAGTATGAGAGGAACAGACAGACAGACGTATAGATAGATAGATAGATAGATAGATAGATAGATAGATAGATAGATAGATAGATAGATAGATAGATAGATAGATCGATCGATCGATCGATCGAACGACGGACGGACGGACGGGCGGACAGACAGACAGACAGACAGACAGACAGACAGACAGACAGATAGATAGAAAGATAGATAGATAGATAGAGAGAGAGAGCAAAAGAGAGCGAGAGATAGATAGGGAGATAGAGAGAGAGATAAAAAGAGAGATTTAAGAGATAGATAGATACATATATGTACATGTACACAGAACAGTACATGAAAAGACAAGTTCAAACATCTTGATTGAGGCATTTTCATATTTAATTTTATTAATCAACAAATAAACATATCAACAAATTAAGGAAAAAATATTTTTGAGAACTTCTATTCCATAATTCTAAATATACAGAAGGTATAGAAGAAAAAACTTGGGCAATTAGCGCCTCACATTTTTTCGTTCAATTTCCAGAACTAATGAAAGGGGTATTTTTTTATATTTTTTTTTAGTAAGAGTTTTACGGCACTTGCAACACAATAAGGTCATATAAGTGCCAAAGATTAGAGGTGTTACAAGAGAGCAACAAACACAAAAAAGAAGGAGGGGAGATAAAGACAATAGATGTTTGATAGGAAAGAAGGAGCAAACCACACCAAAGCACCCGCCAACTACCCACATTTTTTTAATGTGAGAGCCTACTTTTTGTACATGTGCAGAAGAAAAGAGCCACACACAACTTTTTACACTTTTTTTTAGCTCTCACTCTCAGTGCTAAGCAAACAACTTAAACAACACACGTATATGTCAATAGGATAGAAAGCTTGGCAGGTTCATATTTCTAAAAAGTGAAGAGAGACTGACAAACAGGTTTACGTATAAAAATACAGACACCATAATTATTTGAGGCCTGGCAGACATTCTAAGAATATCTTTCAGAATCTAAAGAAGTTTAATAGGCGAAAAATCAAGTCAGATTTGATTGACATGCAGGGCAGTTCGAAAAGTTATTTTTATTTTTCAGGTACATGAACTTGAAAAAAAAAAGTAGTTAAACAAAAAACAACTGGCTCATCACTCACTACTATTAATATTATGAAAACGGTATTTTTAAAAATTTTAGTAAGAATTTCACGGCACTTGCAACGCAATAAGGTCATAATGAGTCATATAAGTGCCGAAGATTAAAGGTGTTACAAGAGAGAAACAACACAAAAAAGAAGGAGGGGAGATAAAGACGATAAGACGTCTGATAGGAAAGAAGAAGCAAACCACACCAGAGCACCCGCCAACCACCCACATGAAAACGTCTCTATCTCCGGGAAGTAATAGAGGATACAGCACTGTCATAAGTTGTGTCATTTGTGAACTTTACGCAACAAAACGACTTACAAGGACAAGATCCATATTGCAGGAAAGAAATGTACCATTTTCATATTCTGGTCATCAAAAAAGCCATTAATGGTCTCGTTCATACCAGACAAAGCCTTGAGCCTAAAAGGTACATCAGAACAGGTGTACGTTATCATATAATCATAATAGAATTTTCGATTAAAGAAAATTTTTATTTTAAAAAACCCATCTTCTTAACCCTGTCCGTACGTCGTGTTTCACTATCGTATATCCATACGACATGGGGAACTCTGTGCCACCACTTTCCAAAGAGGAAATTTACTTGTTAATCCTATCCGTACGCTTTGCATAGCAGTCTGTCAAAATGATTTTTTGAGAAATACTGAAAGTTTCAAAGAGATCTTCGTACTAGAAGTATTCTAAAATGTGAAGAATACAACCCCGGGGGTACAAAATGACCCCAGGGCGTACGGATAAAGTTAATATAAGTAAAAAGCACCCTTCATGCACTATATTATTATAGCTACCCACATGTAGCCTCTGTAAGAGTGGAGGGCCCTGAGACAGGAAACGTGGCCAACCCCACTGACGCTACAAGAGAAGCTATACGGGCCGCCAGATGAACTGACTAGGACGGCCCAATTTATGACAGATACCGGACTTCAAGTGTGATGCGATCGAGAAGAAGAAGAAGAAGGTAGAGCAGTTCAAACAGAAAGATAGAGAGCGTTTAAGACAGGAAAGGCTTGACTGGACAGCACAGAAGAGAGGAGCAGTTAACAAAAAGGCTCTTGCGCGTTATTACGCCAAAAAAAACAACAGCAGTGCTAATAATGAGAATGAGACACGGAGAATCGTGGGGAAGGACGTAACGTTGAAGCTCGGAGGCAGGCCCTTAGTAGGGTGAAAAAGGCTCTTCCTCTTTCTCTAACGAAACGGTAGGAAACTGTGGGAGACCTATATCAGGAGACACCGCAGCGCTCCGCCGAGTATGTCAGCCTGACAGAAACAATTATGTCTAATGATGGGCTGAGTCAAAAGGCAAGAGCAGCATTCATCATTCTCAGGAATATATGGATATCTAAGGAACTGGGATTGAACTGAGGATCTTCAAAACAAACGTGAAGACTGTTCTACTGTATGGTTCAGAGACATGGAGGCTCACAGCATCAGCAGCAAGGAAACTGCAGAGCTTCGTAAATGGATGCCTACGAAGGATAGTGGGGATCAAGTGGTACGATCGAGTCACGAATGCTCAACTGTGGGAGAGAACAAGCCAAAGGCCAGTAATGGAAGATATTCAGGTGAAGAAATGGAAATGGATTGGACACACCCTGAGGAGACCCCCGACAAGTATCATCAGGCAGGCCTTAACATGGAACCCACAAGGAAAGCGTAAGAAGGGAAGACCTAAGATGACATGGAGGCGAGCGGTATCAGTGGAAATTGAAAAAGCGGGGACATCATGGAAACAGATAGAAAAGGATGCTCAGGACAGGCTTCGCTGGAGTAATGTTGTTCCTGTGCCTGTGCTCCACTGGGAGTTAAAAAGGGCAAGAGAGAAGAGAGAAGAGAGAGATGGGCTGAGTACTCAGGAGCAGCTGCAATTCAAGCGGCTGTTAGCGAAAAAACTGCAGCACAAGCCGAAATTGGCAAAGGTGCTTAATTTCCAAAACAGACCCAGCAGGCTCCGACACATGGCTTCAAAGACCATAAATCTCATGAGACGCAAACCGTTCGGTTCCGTGGCAAAGGCCAAAAAGGTTTGTACGTTTTTTTCTTGAACACTCGAGGCTACTTCCCTTCAAGCGAGGTGCGGCACGAGGTGCCAAGAGGATTCTCCTCAGATCGCTAATGGACCTCTATACCGAATATATTGCCAAACACGAAAAAGTGAGTTTCATGGGTTTTTTTGCAAAAATAGACCACAGTTTGTCAAGACACAGCAATTCATGAAATTCAACCTAGCTCTTTGCGAAATCTGCGAGAACATAGATTTAAAACTCAAAGTCATCGTTGAAGCAGGCATCACAACACTTGGAAAAGACCGAAACCATCTTCTCCACCTCATGCTGTGTCCTCGGGCCCCAGGAGCAAGATTCCATCATTTGTCTTGCATTAAGCTGGACTGAGCAATGTTTGTGGCCCCCAGAAGCTGTTGGAGAATGTCAGGGAGGGGGACAGAGACACTGTAGTTTCCTGTGGGAATGGGGGATGAAGGAGGTGAAGCGAGGAGAGAATGTCGTGAGGAGGAGGGCTCGTATTCTGAAAACTTCAGCTTTTTCTATTTTTGAACCTGCTTTAAGGGAGGAGCTGGGGAAATTTCCTCTTCATATCTTTCGAGCGCAATGGCAGTACAGCCAGTTCCTCAACAAAAAGACATCCATGCGAGAAGGAGAGCTTCTGGCTGTACTGGACTTCGCGGAAAACTACCGTTGCTCCAGCCAAGATGAGGCGCAGAGTGCACATTGGAATTACCTCCAGGTAACCATTCACCCCATTGTGTTTTATTATCAGTGTGCATCCTGTGCCTCCACAACAACAGAGTAACCTTGCTTACTACGATGGGTCTGTGTATTGATGACATCAAAAAGTGGATGGTTGATAATAAGCTCCAGCTTAATGAAAATAAAACTGAAATTCTGTTATGTAACCCAAAGAAAGGCCATATCCCCGTAGACATTGATCATATTTGTACTGAAAATGAAACACTGTATTTTACTAACAAAGCAAAAAATCTAGGAGTGTATTTTGATTCAAAATTGTCAATGGAACATCATATCAATTATTTATGTACCATTTTATTTTGTGAATTGCGTAGAATTGGTCATATGTCTATGTTTTTGAACGAACACTCGTTGAAAACGCTCGTGTCATCTTTCTTGTTTTCACGCATCGATTATTGCAATGCTTTACTAGCTAACTTACCAAATACCTCTCTTCACAAGTTACAACGTTTTCAAAATCATGCTGCTAGGCTTGTACTAAAGAAAAAGAAGAGGGACCACATTACTCCCATGTTAAGAACGTTGCATTGGCTTCCCGTGTCAGCTAGAATGTCATATAAAATTGCTATATTATGTCACAAATGTGTCAATAACAAAGCTCCCTCATATCTTAGGGATCTCACCCAGATTTATGTTCCATCTAGATCACTAAGATCAGGCGACCAGTATCTTTTACGAGTTCCTAGAAAAGGTGTTAAAAAATTAGCCGAAAGATCGTTCGCCCACCTTGCTCCGTCAGTTTGGAACTCTCTTCCCCAACCCTTGGGACATACAACATCTGAATCTGAGTCTAAATTTAAAAAATCTTTAAAGACACATTTAATGACATCCTTTTTAAGTCAGTAGATTCATGTTCAATACAATGTTATGTAAATGTCTATGTATCCATTTATGTATTTTGTGAATTGCAGTGTATATATATTATTTTATTCTCATTTCGTGACGATGTGTAATCGTGTGCGTGTGATAAGCAAGTAGATGTGTGTGTGTGTGTGTGTGTGTGTGTGTGTGTGTGTACGTGTGTGTGTGTGTGTGTGTGTGTGTGTGTGTGTGTGTGTGTGTGTGTGTGAGTGTGTGTTCGTGTGTGTTTGGCATACATGTGTGCGTGTTATGTATTCGTGAGTGTGTATGCGTGTGTTTGTGTGTGTGTATATGTATATGTGTGTGTGTTTGTGTGTATATGAGTGTGTGTGTGTGTGAGTGTGTGTGTGTGTCGCGTGCATGAATATTTTTCTTACATGCATTTATGTAAAGCGCCTAGAGCTGTGTTTACACGGGAGTGGGCGCTATAGAAATGATCTTCATTATTATCATTATAGTTATCATATCTAATGACCTGCAGTACGATGCCGCCGCTGTCCAGGTATATACAAAAGCGGCACTGGTGCACATGAAGTCCAGAGGGTCCTTCGACCGCTTCGTCCAATTTTTGGACGGATGTGCTGCTCAGTATAAAAGCAGGCAGCCTTTTTTTCATATTCAGCAGAGCCCGGAGCTTCTACTACTTCTAGGTCTGCCAATCGAGAGGCACTTCTTTGGAAGTCGACACGGAAAGAACCCGTCCGATGGTGAATCCGCTGTACTAAAATCGGCAGCAACTAGAGCTGTCAAATGTCGGCGGGTCTTGATACAGACACCAGAGAACATGTTTGCTTTTGCCCGTGACCGGCTCTCCTTGGGCGGTAGCTGTGTCCACTACAAGAGAACATTTCTGTATGTGGACACAGTAGCCGTTGAAGCAGAACGAAGACGGAAGCAAGACGTCATCAAGACCCTGCCCGGGACACGGGTTCTCCATGTTGTCAAGGCAGAGGGAGGCTCTTTTGTGCTCCGAAACTTGAGCTGCTTCTGCCAAGGGTGCGAGGCTCAAGAACCCAGCCAGTGCTCGAACAGTGACTATGTGGAGCCGTGGCACGAGCATAACATGGCTACCAGTGCTACCACCAAGAGAGGCAAGGTAAGCATTTAGAGCCAAGTCAACATTTCATACATTTCCTCTTTTTTTTTCTTCTATTTTTGTAAAGCTGTACTTTGTTTTAGTAAGATTTTACGGCGCTCACAACTGCACACAGTCATATGAGCGCCAAGTGGTGGATGTCAACAGAAAAGTCCAAACGGGGAATCAGGCTTACTCTGCTCACCGCTCTAGCCTCAACAGCACAAAGTCTTCTTCAACTATCAAGAAATCCCGGAAAAAGAGAGTGACAAATATACAAAAGACGTAGAGGAAATGACGATAGTAGAATGATGAAAGAAAAGTGAAAAGGCAACAGTTTCTTCCATAGCATTGTCAATGCACAGAAAATAGTTATTCATAAGCAGTACAAGATATTTTGTACCATTTACTTACCCTTGGTGAGCTTCATACTTTTTTCCCACATGAGTACATTGTACATTTAACTTTCATGGTTTTTAAAACAGCATGCTGGTGAATGAAGGAAATAAACTTTAATCTAAGAATTTTAAAAGATTTTGTTCCAACTTTATTTTGCCTGCCCTGCGCACAAATTCATTCTTTAATATTTTCAGAAACCGCGACGACCAGTTCGTGAAGATGCAGTGGTCAACACGACTAACAACACAGAAGTAGCCAATGGAGAGGATGCTGTAAGTACTGAATGCTTTTTTTTTCTTTTCATGTTTTTGCTTTTTTGTGTGTTTAAAAATGCTCGGCAAAATTCACCAACAGCTAACTTCAGGTCCCTATTACTATTACATTCTCTTACAAAACTATTTTTATGACCCACATCACTTTTTTACGAGTCATTTCTTTGCTTCCAAATATTATAGGTGCTAGTTTGCAAGAGAAAGTAAAGCTCTGTGTACAGTGAACTAGCTTCTGGTGTAATGGTTAAGCTCGACGCCTTTCATGCAGGGGACGGGAGTTCAAGGCCCCCCACACGCGGCAGTTTGTTGAATTGAATCTCTGTTTTTTGGGTTGGGATAGTGTCCTTCTCAGCCCAGATTGGCACACACAGACAGGGTCGAAGCAGCCCGTCCTGTATATGACCTTACAGAGGTGCAAGAGAAATTAAGTCTGAAACCAAACAATATGTATTGTGACTCTACAATAAAATGTATGTTTGTGCTCTCTACAGGACCTTGATGTACCTCAAGGAGAGATTGACAACAACGGATAAAAAGCCTTGGGAAGTGAACTCAATGAATCGTCTGTCTCGCTTTTGAATTATCTGAATGACTTCAATGTAAGTAAAATGTCTAGATCTTTAGTTTCACACACTCAATGTATGTTGTAATGTATTGTGTCTGAGTTCAAGTTTTATAGTAGGCCCTACTATTGTCATGCCTAGATCATTTCAGCTTCAGAAAGAAGAGTTTATGAGAGTCGGAAAGGAGTGGCAGCCTCACTATAACAATCTAAGGCCATTACCCCCCCTCCCCATCCCCACGAATTGCCATTCTAAACATTCTTTGTTTGCATTTTCTTCTTCTCCCAACTGTGAATAATCCTCTTATCCCCCTTCGTCTTTCTCTCAAGATTCCGTCTGATGCGGATGTGAGTCTAACCGAGAATGTGAAGCCATCGGAAAGTGTGTCTGACAGTGTTGGCAAAGACGATTCCACACAGGTAGGAAACTACTTTTTGCTGGTTCACAATCCATAAGTCTAGCTATATTAAATTTGATAACTCTCCACAAATTTTGAAAAGCAACACGATGCCTACAGATGTCTACAAGAGTGAAAAACTTTTAAGGCCTAGGACTACAAAGAATTAATCATAGTGGGTTGGTTTCTTTTTCTTTGTTGTATTGGTAGAATATAAACTATCATGCTTTTTAGTTGTGGACAAAATGTTGACTGTCTTGCTTTTCTTCCAGAAAACTATCCAGCCAGGAAGCTACTCGTACATTCTAGCAACATTTCCCAGAAAGACGGTGCGGAGATTTCTTCGTCTAGTGAGTGTATTATCAATGTTCCTGTATGACAAACATCATTTTGTACACCAAAAATATGAATGCATGAAGGAACAGCTTGTTTGTATATATATGGAATTTCCTCTAAACAGTCATGATCTTTCAAGTATCCACTCAGTGAGCCATTGGCTGAAGTAACTACACTATTAAAGCAAAAACTGAGATACCGGTAGGCCTACCATGACAGCAGCTGCATCAGTGACAAAGATAAAAGAGCAATTGACTTTGACACTGTACTGGTTTGGTTTGGTTTTTTGTTTTGTTTTACATCCCTCGCAATCGACCCTTCCTCTCCGGGTCAACCTGAGGTGAGAGGTATGAATCCCGACAGAAAGATAGATGCTTGTCCCCATGTTGGATCAAACTCAGTTGTTCTGCGTAAGAGGCAAAGAGACTAGCCATTGCACCACAGTCAACAGTCAGTACTGATCATAACCAAAATTTTATTGAATATCAAAGTGAAACTATGGGCCAACTTTAGTATACCCTTTTAGATTCATCATTACTTCATTGACTTTTGATTAATAATTTCCTCCATGATTCCCTCCACAGGTCTTTGCTGTAGATGAGAGAGAAGCCCAGATAAAATTCTGTAGGAAGAATGGGCAATACTTTTTCTGGCCAGCAGTGGATGACATAGGGTGGATGGCGCTTTACTCCCTATCAATAGTAGATGCCCCAACCCTAGATGCCCGGGAGAGAATGTTCCTTAAACCAGATGTTTTATCTTTATGTTAAATTTCGTTTTCTGTATCTTGTCAATTGTGTATTGCACGGCTCTTTCTGTCTATGCAGATGGTCTCAAGGTTGTCTTCCTGCAATTTGTATTGTTCATATGTTTGAAGTGAAGATTGTGCCGCAGTGCTTACATGTCAGTGAGGTGGATCGAAACTTTGCATTTCCATGTTGGCGCTTCTTAGCCTGGTTGTTTCTGAGCTGCTTCCTTGTCGAAAAATTTTCTTGCATTGAAGAGATCTTCCCATTACAATTTTCCCCTATGTTTTCCTGTCCTCAGCTTTTTGTTCCCAGATGTTGATATCTACTCCAAATTTAGATATAAGCTGTTTTGCAGGTGTCTTTGTACCTCAATTTTGGCTTTCCTCTTGGTCTCTTTCTCTGGGGCAAGTTCTCCATAGAATAATGTCTTTGGAAGGTTAAAAAAAATGGTGAAATGGTATGAGTTTAACGCCCCTATCAACACTATTTAAGAGGCGGGACCTCCTAGTTTAACGTCCATCTCCGATAGGACCGAGCCAAGTGGGAAGTTCGTGTAAAGTGTCTTTCCCTAAGACACAACTTCGGACCGAGCAGAGGCTCGAACCCCCGAACCCGCAATCTCACGATTACGAGTCCGGTAGCCTAACCACTAGGCTACTGGAAGGTTCAAGGTTTATTCTCATTTCAATCGGGTTATTATTGAGTGTTGGCTCCTGACAATGTAGTAGGGCCTACTGCACTGATAATTTAGGGTGTAAAAAAGCTGATCTTTGTTTCGGCTTTTTTTTTGTCCAGTCACATTTGAAATGAAAATATAAGTTTTTCGCCTCTCTTTGGCAATTTTATTTTTTAAGTTTTGTTTTTAAGTTTTCACTTTGTGTCAACCTGTGAACTAAGGAAGTCCACGGGATTTGAAAGATTTAGAGCATTAACTATTTATTTATATATACGAAAACCTTTGTTTTACTTTGTCCATGTCACAATTAGGACAAAAAACATTTTTCCCTTGTAAGACTGATTCATTCAGATTTTTCATGGGTTTTTCTTTGCAAGTCATTTTAATATTTTACTAATGGACCCTTTGAACAATTTTTCGGTCCGATTTGCTTGCAACTGTGTCATGTATGGAAACTTTTTGTAAACCTTTTTTTTACTAATTTTGTCCAGTCACATTTCTGACATTTTGTTTTTTAATGATACCATTTCTTATTATAATTCTTTTAAGTTTCTCATATTTTCCATTTGCTGATGGCGTAATAAAAGGACATTTGACATTTCCTGTTCAAAAATACCTTGCATTTGTTATTTATTGGCAATTTTGTTATGTCCACGTCACAATTCTAACAATGTGTGTTACATAACGAAAACATCTACATCTAAAACATGGTTCACCGTACAGGTCTGAGATTTTCTATGATGATCGTTACAATATTAAACGAAACAATCCTTAAATAGGAACGCAGCAAGTCGAGTTTAAATTTTGATGTGCTATGTCACGCTTTTGAACACAAAAGGGAGGAATGACCAATATCATGTGCATATGGCCACTTAAGTCACATACTTAACCCAATCCGTACGCCCTGGGGTCATTTTGTACCCCTGAGGTTATATTCTTCACAGTTTAGAATACTTATAGTATGAAGATCTCTTTGAAACTTTCAGTATTTCTCAAAAAATCATTTTGATAGATTGCTATGCAAAGCATACGGATTGGATTAACGAGTAAATTTCCTCTCTGGAAAGTGGTGGCACAGAGTTCCCCGCGTCGCCTGGATATGATTGTAAAACACGATGTACGGGTAGGGTTAAGGTCTACCCAAACATCCCCCCTCCCCTTTCCCCACCCCACCCATCTTCTCAGCTGCAGGCTGTGGAAGTGGAAGCTACCCCTTTAGACATGTGGTTGGATCCCTCAGAGGACACGAAATACTTGCTGATGTCATTCACAGATCCATTTTCTCCTATGTCATTGTTGACCAGCTGTGGACAAACAAAAATAACGTTAATGCTCTCACTTGGATTGGAGTGGCTCAGTTTGAATTTCAGTACTTCATAAGAAACAGACACAATACCCTCAAAAGTAGAACACTTGATTGGTAAAGTAACAGCAAATAGGTACAAAACAGTATTCATCAACTTTTTAAAAGTCAGTGTGCATTTTTGCCTTCTCTGAAATTTTCATACTACCCATCTACATGTATTTCTAAGCATGGAATTAAATAATACCTGTCACCACCTGACCCTATCGTCCACCAAAATTACCACATCATCCATGAGTGGACAACATAACCCAAGTTGGCAAGCAGTGGTATAGGAGAAATAAGAAAGGAAGAAAGACCTCAAAGGAAAAAGATTCCCATTTTCAATAAATGTTAGATTATGCTGGGAAAAAAAAAAAATCACAATATATCTTTATTCAAATGCAAATAGAAAGAAAAAAATCAGGAGATATGTTGCATCAGCAAAACAGAAAAGCAGAGTAAGTAAATTCACACAAGCATCTCTATTGGTTTAAGAAGCAAACGTCTCTGTGTTTTTGTTACCTCACTACAGAATGAGTCACATTTCGTTTGGATTTTTTTCTTAAATTTCTTTTGAATGAGTCGAACCCCCTACAAGACACAAACAGATTGTTGTGATTGAAGACGAAACTCCCGCCCCAATAATAAGGGCAAAATTGAACAAGAAAGGAGTGAAAGAAGGTAGAGATCATACCAACTGGAAATGTGTGTCTGAATAATCATAGTTTATGTAATACACTCCCCTATCAACACAATTTAAATGATTCAGGAGGCCAATTTGTTCAAAGCTGCCATTCAGGGAGAGTCAGAAAGACAGATATACTTCATAAAATTTCTGTTTCTATTTCAATTTTTTTATTTGGTTCATTTTTCAGAGACATAAAACTAACATCATAGCTTACGGACAAAAGAGAATTTAAAAAAATAGAATTCCCCCTTTAAAAAAAACATATTTTCAATAAGTTAGAGATTACGATAAAAAGTACTAATTTAGGAGACATGTACAAACAACATAGAAGTTTAGGAATCTTGGGCTTACAAAATATAACATTCCAACTGACTGGCATACCTGACTTAGATGTAGAACGGATGAGCTTGCTCGAGGACACACATAAACGAGTAATTTTTCTTTGTGCAGTGATAGTTCCTGATATTTCCTCTTCTTTCTCGTGTCTGAAACAAGAACAATTGTATCACTCGTTGCAAAAAAAAACCCACTAAAAAAAACAGTGCTATTGTAGGAAAACCCATTGTGTCAACAAATTAAAGAGACTACGTTACTCACTAGGACATGAAAATGAACGACAGCTGATCTTATAAGAACATACTGCAACGGTCAAGTCATGTTGTACTATGTATCTTAACTACTAAAAGAGCACGCATTTATAATAAACTTGGTGAATACAGTAGTCTCTGGCTACTATGGTGTAAAGAAAACCATGCTCTTATGCAAACTTGCTTCTAAAAGAATTCAGAATGGAAACCGCCTAGCATCTGATCTCCTGCAGTGGCTTGAATCAACGAGCTGAGCTCACCCCGAGGTGTGAAGTTTTCTTAGGCCGGTCCCCGAGTGGCTCTGTAGGTCTGACCTGTAGCTCACCTAGCTCGCACCGTGCAAATGAACGTATACATTATCGTGTGCTTGAGCAGCGTCACTGTGTGGTCTGTCTGTTGTCAGCTGAGCTGCCCGAAGCGTCAGACGAGCTATTCAACAGTGTTGTAAAACACGCCTGACATGTCTAGCACGCAGCCTCGCTTGGTGTGTATTTTCGACTGAAATTCTTCACAGATCATCAAAATCAGCAAGAAGTAAGTATTATTAGGTGCTTTACTATTAGATATTGATGCTAGCATCAACACTTGACCACAAAATCCCAAGAAATGCACTTTATCCTACCTTAAAATTTTGAATCGAGAGGTTGACCTAGTTTCGACTGTTCATTTACATTCGTAGGCTTGTGTGCTTCTAGCCTTGTGCGGCTGTGCTGACACACAGAGGGTGCTCACTCAGACACAGAAGCCAAAGCACAGTGTGGCTGTGCTGACACGCAGACGACGCGCGCTTGGCAAGCTACAGGTCAGCACTGTCTGCCTGCCACACATGGCCGGGCACTGTTTTCCTTATTGCTCAGTTCTGTTTCACAGCATTTCCTTATATCTCTTTCTTCCTAGCAAAACTGCAATTTCCATGAATAAAGGATGAGCATACAGAGTTTGCTTCGCTTCCATCAGTTCCAAGTGAAATGAGGCATTTTTATGGTCGATCCGTTTCTGATACTAGCACAGAATAGATCATGCTATCAATTTAAAACGAGTTGTCAGTCTAGGACTTGCTCTTATAAGTGGTGATAACTTGCATAGAAAAAATTCGGATCAATGTAGCCGGCATGCTTTCAGGTGGATCATGTTGTTACCCTCCAAGCTCTTAGCTGCAGACCATTGTACTAGGAAAGTGCAGAGCAAATGGGCCTGGTATGCGAACTTGGGAACAGCTGTTGGTCTGTGTAAAATAAAACTTTGATATTGCGATGGAATACTTTCAAATAAAATTGATTGTTCAAACAGTGGCATTACATATGTGCACAATCATCACATGGGTTGATTTAAAACACAGGAGGCTATTTTAACAAATTTTCTCCCCCCCCCCCCTCCCCCTTCCCCCCCCACCCAGCCTCAATTAAGACAAGGGAGTTGCTCTTACCTTCTTTCCTACTGCGTCCTCTGGGAAGATGAATTAGGAATGTATTGTTCATGACGGACTGCTTAAAACTGCAAGCAATGCGCACTGTGCTACCTGCAGAAAGAAAATGTACAGATATACCGTAACTGTGTGAAAAAAGAAAAAAGAAAAACCACTACCAGCAGGTAATTACTAGAACTGAGAGCTAAAAGAAAAGGCCGCACTACAACACAATGTTACTAAACATAGTAAAACGATATCATTCTGTATAAAAACTATGTATTAAAAACACTTTCCAAACGGCACTAGGAGGAAGAGAAAGCAAAATCCCCTAAATGTTAAATTATTAACAGTGTTAGTGAAACAATTAACTTAATAATTCAGATTCTTGTTTTCCTCCTCCTTCTACTTCTACCCAAGACGGACTAAGACAAGACGAGACAACTCTTCTTTACGTCATGTGACAAGCGCAGGCCCCTCCCACTTTGCCAGATGCGCGTATAACTCGCTGGGGTGGCGATAGTTTACATTGGTTACAATGCTGAATGCAAGGCTACTGATCATCTCGGGCGGTATGTCTAGCCTAGGCCTACTAAAATTACTATATTTTAGCCCAGAGAGAGTATTTAATTAATAAACGTAGCCTATCTAGATCTAGATCTAGATTCTAGATCTAGATATCTAGATTCTATAGATAGCCAATATAATCTATTTCTAGATCTAGATAGCTAGATCTAGATATCTAGAATCTAGATTAGATCTAGAATATAGATCTATAATTTCAATTCAGTTTAGATATATCTAGATATAGATCTAGATCTAGATTCTAAATCTAGAATCTTGATACATGTATCTATATACATGTATCTATAATCTAGGCCTAGATCTAGATCTAAATAAGAAACACCGGGCACTTAGGCCTTGCGTGATTTAGTGCAAACGGGACCCCTATTGTACAGAAGTGCTATTGTTTCTTAACTCCAGTTCATGATCATTGATTCTGACATTGGGGAACAGCTCGCTGTGTAGGCCTAGTTAATCTAGATCTAGATCTAGACTCTAGATCCTGCTTGAATAGCTTCAAACAGTCCCACAGCTTCTGACCGGGCGTACAAGCAGAAGGAAATATATGGCTTTAGAAAGCCTTCACTTTTGTGGGGCAATTAGATTCTAGATTCTCCTTTTTCTCAAAGTCTTAGAATAGCCCCATATGACTGGAGACACTTTCCCAAGAAAGTACCCACTGCTGTATGTGACAACATTTTCAAACTGCACCAGGTACTCTACTTTCAGTGACTTGATGAGGTTAGTCATTGGTGGCTGCTCCTCTTTTTGGACTTTATATTATAAACACACATAGGTGGTGCAATGTTTGAGTTATATAGGCCTAACTACCTGGAAGCAAAACTGAAAGGAAGTGGTCAATGTCATCTTTACAGTTCATACCAGGACTGGTCAGAGGACTTTATTTACCATTATTAGGCAAAAAGTATGTGCAAAAATCTTGGGGGTAGGGGCAGGATTGTCTCTAGTGATTGCTTTTTTCCTTTGATAGCTGCAAAAAGGTTTACAGATTTAGCATGTTGCTGAATAAATACTTACCACCACCCTTTCAGTTTCCTTGACCAGAATCAAACAAAAGGGCTTGAATTATTTGTATCCAGTCTTTATTAATGCTAGGTAGGGTTTTTGATGTGTTTTTTTTCTGTTTGTTTGTTTGTTTGATTTTTATTTTTATTTTGGGGGGTTTCATTGCCATATTTCAAATTGTTTCAACCAACCAATGTTATATTTCAAGAGGGGAATGTGGGGTGAAGTTGGTTTGATACAATGCTTGTAAATTGCAGATGACTTGTTTGTATTTGTAGTGAAGCATTGAAGAAACTGTCAAACCTGCTATGAAAAGGGATGTGGCAGAAACAGATTTACTTGGCAGAGGAATGCCATCCTAGCAGCAACTTAATTGTGGACCAGAACATGAGCTACAACAGCTGCAAAAACAGAATCTTTCAAGTCATAGAATTATACTATTTGTGAAGAATGGTGTGATGATTTAATCAACACATTATTATGAGTGGCATTTATGTAACTATAACATGAACAACAGACATACATGCATCACATTCACTGGCACAGTATAGACAACAAAGTTATAGATTATAGTGACCACTAAGAAAAGAATTTGTTGAGTTTTTCTTCCTCTCAATTTTATGCTTTTCTCTAATTAATAGTAGAAATCTAGGCCTACTTTATTGAAGGGTTCTCATACTCAGAGTCATGGAGTCTAGTATTGTTGTTCTTTTTATTGTTGTTCATTCTTTGATGTGATACAACTAATAATTATAACCTAAGCATTCCAGAACCATGGATTTGACAGCTTACCCCAGTTAGCCTTTCCAGTGACATAGAGTCTCCATTCTTCTACATGATGTGTATCACTTTGTTTTATTTTGATTTCCAAATGAAATTCAATTTTGTTTTAAAACGTAGGCTGTAGTATAAGTATAGGCGCCTATATATTACTTAGGGCATACCTTGTTAACAAAAAATGTGATGAGGTTTCGCTTCTATTATCCAGTATATATATATATATATACACATACTTTTAACAAATTTTATAGCTTATTCTTGGCTGATAAATGAACAAGATTTTTAAAAAAGAAAAATTTACTTGAGAAAATGATGTTTGAGATTGAGGAATTTCCATGTTGTAAAAGAGCATGAGTCTTTTTAAGTCCTTTTGTGGTGGTTTGTTTCTTTCTAGAGTACGGGGATTGTGAACTTTGAATAACACAGGTATGGCTGTATTGCACCTTCAGTTGGCTTGCCTCAGCACCAAGAAACTGAGAGTCCGCAAAGTACCCAAGACTCAGAGCAGAGAACTGTCTCAGAAAAGAGACATTCTGGTGACTTGCTCAGCAGATCTTGTCTTCACCCTCGTCTGGCACCACGGACCGTATCTTTAGTTTTTAAAATATCCAATCTATTGTATATTCTGTTAGAGAACAGTTCATTGCAGAGCACCACTGGCTATTCTGTCGTTTTTAAACTGTAATATCTAATGTACTTCTAGCGTTTCGTAAACTCCTAGATCTAGATCTAAATCTAAATCTACATCATCTTGTCACTGAACATGTTCAACTCACTACCGCTTTCCGTTCATTAAAATCTTTTTTCCCAACTCACTAGATCTAGATCTATATTCAAAATGTGAACAAAAACCAGTCAAAATAAATACCAAACAGTTTATATGATTTTAAAAAAAACCCAAAGGCAAAACTGCCATTATGAAATTCAAAGTAGATTTAGGCATCTATCTCAGCGAGTTGAACAGTGCGCTCTTTCTTCCTGTTGTTTGTTTACGCTATTAAACGCGCATCTAGCTGGTTACCAAGGGGAGCCAGTTGGAACGAAAATGAGGCCGTTGTCTCGTCTTGTCTTAGTCCGTCTTGGCTTCTACTGTGTTGCCCACAATCTTCGCTTGAGCAAAAGTGGAAGACATTAGGCTGTTTAATCTGCAGTCAGATGGAGTAAAGTAAATGGCATTTTATTCTGTTTCTGTTTAGGATTCCTTGCTATTTTAACAGAGTTTTTTTTCATTGTTTATATTAATCCGATTTCCATTTTGAAGTAAGAATTACAACTTCAAATTTGCCACGTCAGAACATACCTGTTATTTTTTTTTAACTATCAATTAATATAACAACTTCATCAAAATAAATGTGCACACTGGACTTGAGGGCTTTAAGTCCATATCTACAATGGTTCATGCTTGGTGCTACCTACAAATGAATTGGGGGAGTACAGTGGAAATCGGATTTAACGAGCTCGGATTCAACGAGATGAGACAGATTCCCCGTTTTTTTTCTTCTTTAAAATCAATAAAAATAACCCGGATTCAACGAGCACTTAAATCAGCGAGCTCGATTCAACGAGGTCGCTTCCAGGGTGCACAGCCCACGCAGACGTGGCTTCGCTCATTTTTCTCTCTGAACGAACTTTATCTATTCCCGGAAACCATCCATTGCACCTGCACGTGAACCATTGTTCACTTAGCCGATTGCATACGACCAATCAGCCGCTTATTTTCATACCAACACATGCGTTGTTGGCTCGCCCACGAGTCTACTCTGGCATGTGTCGGGGTCGGATGGGCGGCCTGCACACGTGTGACTGTGTGTGTGTGTCGGGGAGGGGGGCGCACTAGCGGTCCGGGCGTTGAACGTCACAGTCACAGATACAAACGCGTCACAGTCTTTTTCCCCCTCGGCAACTGATCATTATTACAATGATAAGCTAGATCTAGTCCTGACGTAGATCTACGTAATGAATTGTGCGCTGGTCTATGAAATCAATAGTTGCCGTTATGCTAGGCTCTACACAGCAACACAACTTTTTGGTAAACAATCGAGATGACAAAGGCGTGTGCATTTGAACGAATCAGGTGGGGTTTTTTTACACTTCTCATAATATGCAGGCCTTTCAGGCACTACTTGTGACTTCTCTTTATAAATTACTTGCTCAGTGCCTGTAATTATCTACACAAAACCTCGTGTTTGCTATAACGAACACTCGGATTCAACAAGATTTTTGGTCAGGCCCGGCGACCTCGTTGAATCCGAGTTCCACTGTATAAAAATGTCAACATCCATATCAGCATTTTTGACCATCGGAGGAGGGAGAACCTTTCAACGTTACAAATCACTGGCTCACACCCAAGTATTTTTCAGGGAATCCAAACAATCTATGCAATTATTAAAATAATCACCTGTGAGAACACAATCTTTTGACTTGCTGTACTTTTTGTCTTCTGGCACTGACACTTCCCCTGCATCAACAGACTTCTGCATAACAGGCTGTAACAACTCCAGCATTTCCTGTATAATAATAATAATAATAAAGCTAATAATAACAAAGAGCATTTTCATATCGCCTATCCCCAAGTACACACAGCTCTAGGTGTTTTACAAAAATCCACCTACAAAGAGTAACAATTGTGAAAAAAATTAACATTTGCTCATATGAATGAAGAAATCAGACAACACACAACAAACACTTACACACACAACTTTTCTCTCATCACACTCATGCATATAATATCATAGACAAGAGAGCCATACAAATATATAGTATAATATACACAATGCAATCTGCACAGGTTAACAAAAATATGTTAAACAGATACTGTCTATCGCACAGTATTATAACTGAGTTATAAATGTTTTCATTAAACATCATTAGGTGTCTTG
Organism: Aplysia californica; assembly: GCF_000002075.1. Lineage (NCBI taxonomy): Eukaryota > Metazoa > Mollusca > Gastropoda > Aplysiida > Aplysiidae > Aplysia > Aplysia californica. The sequence continues at coordinate 153,994 of NW_004798235.1, read as the reverse complement.
AGCTAAGACTCAGATATTGTGTTTCGAAGAAGTAGTACAGAGTTCCAAACTGAAGGCGCAAGATGGGCGAAGGATATTTCAGCTTATTTTTTACCTTCTCTCCTGGGAACACTTAAAAAACACCGACTGCCTGATCTCACTGATCTATAAACAAGATAAATCATAACAATACTATACTTTTTCCCCAAACAAAGTGAAACAAACAGGCCTATTATCATCGGCTTGAATTCTTTTTTGCTCTTTGTGAAGTTCAACAGATTTTGTGAAAATGAGCCAGTAGCCATGTAAACTATGAATTACCACAAATTTAAAGTCAGCATTGTCAGGTGAGATGTTTTCTTTCACCATCTTGGGGGAAAAAAACATCAAAGAACCATTTTAAAAATGAAAAACCTACTACACGACACAGCCAAAAAGCACTGATCACACCAGACTACTTAACCATGTTGATTATTGTCGACAAAAATATCAAAATGTTATTATTATTGTCAAAACAATCAGAAGCCAAAATAAAGACAAAAAATTATTTTATTATCTCAGGTACAGTTTCTTTTCAAACAACTTACCAAAACAAACAAAGACCAGCACTGAATAAAAGATCTTTCTTTATCTGTGGTGAATAAAAACTCAGTTTTCTCTGAGTAATAATTTACACTTTCTTACCTGGAAATGTTGAGCTTTAAACCAGTCGTGTACTGTACCATTTGCAAGTTGTGACTCTGTCAGGAAGGGAAGGACCTCAACTTGGAAAAGCCATGGGGTCATCTAGGAAAATAAAATCAGTCAAAGTGAAAATATTTTGTAACATTACTATCAATACATGAGGAAAATCCAGTTCAAATCTGGATTTATACCAGCTTATAAGATTGTTCCCTCCAGATCCCGGGGAATGAAGTAAAAAGAAGAAAGAGTTGTAGCAATCTCTCCTGTAAGAACATGTTGCTCAAAACTAAAGTAGCCTGTAGCATTCCAATGTGGGACTTAATTTCAGCTCCTGTTCCTCTCTGTCTGTCGAATATATTCCAAAGATAGCAGAAGGATTCAACATTTTCTAGTACATTTCCGTCTTTAGTGATTTGCTCTTTTTGAAGGGCATATATCTTTCTTTTGGACCTTAGACTTTTCATGGTGGGTCCTCAATCCATCAGACTCTGGTAGACAGTTTAAAACTGAAGTCTCTGCTTGGACATGATCCTGGATGTACAACAGAAGTGCCAAGTCATCCACAAAGTCCAGATTGTCTGTGTTAATAAGATCCACTGTAGCCATTTCTGTGCCCTCTAGTGATAAGGGCGTATGTAGGCGAAGCTTAACACAATGAATACAAAATATGCCAGAGAAGAGAGGAAAATACACTAGTAAAGTTCTACTATGTTCAAAGATAGTGAAACATCTAAAAGTAGAAAACAGTCATGCTGCTATAACGACCTCCTGTCCAAGACAATCAACTGTAAAAAGTACCACTTCTCTTGTGGGGTTTTTTCAATACTATACCACAGGGGCACAGTATGATGACATTCTCCCCCCCCCCCCCCCCCCATAATGATGTGCTGTAACATCTAAACTAACCATTTGCGACGTTTTAAAAAGCCAAAATTGTGTTCATGGCCCTAAAAAAAAAATATACACAGCTACAAAATATATCCTTCAAGAGACAGGAGTGTTTCTATAAATTTACACAATAGAGACCTGACCCTAGCCCAAACCCATACCCTAGTCTCAACTCTAACAGTTAGAATTGAGACTAGGGTATGGGTAGGCTAAGCACAGTCAAACCTGTGTAAAATGGCCACCCATTGTCAATGAGAAAAGTGGCCGTATAACACAGGTGGTTGTCTAAGGCAGGACTAATCGAAATGAGGAAATTTGATCACATTCTCTTCCGAGGTCTAAACCGGGGACGATATCAGGCTTTAGACTGCCATAAGGCTGATTCAAAAGGGATTTTGTTTTCTTTTTTAAAAAAAGGGGAGGGTAGTATAAGAACTTTTTTTGTGTGTTGTTGTTTTGCCTTTTGGTCAGCTTTCTTTACCTTTATCATACTAGATACTTTTTGTTGCTGATTATGGGAAAGGGTAAAATAAACAAATGTAAGTGAGACGATGTAGACTGATTGCCATGTTAAAACAAACACACGATTCGCCACCACTCGGAGAGCAAGCCATGCTTCTGTCGCAAGTTCACGCCAACGTCCACTGTTACTTTGTTACGGCACGGATTAGCAGGTAAACAAAACAGTGACCAGCCACCTCACATACGATTTGTGCATGAGTTGTGGGCGGGACTTATAGGTAATGATGGATCACACTTCCCTCACCAGCAGTTGAAAATGTATTGTTAGGCCTACCCATTGGTCAACTTGGGAAAACATTCATTGGAGGGATTAAAATGAGGATCCACAGCTTGAGGGGACGATTAAAAATTTAAGACAAAGCGTCGGGCAGTGAGTGACCACGCCTGGCCGCCTGAGACAGGTCAATTTGAACGTGGGTTGATAAAATAAGGTGACCGCAGCTGCGTTGGACAAGTGACCGCTTTACACTTACTTAGATAAATAGGTAAATTTTTACTTTAACTCCCGGACACAGATGCACTGCTTCAGGGGTCAAGCTGCTGTACTGTTTGCTGCAGATCACACATAATGCCACTAAAACTGTCGCAAATCAATTATGGAAGAGGCTAGCCGTACTTAATGACAGCTAGACTGGCAGTCTAGCTGTACTTAAGTACGGCTAGACTCACAGTCTAGCCGTACTTAAGTACGGCTAGACTTACAGTCTAGCCGTACTTATTCTTAATATGATGGCTAGACTGACCATTTACAAAAAATAGGCCTACTGAATTGTAAATATACATTTTTAGTGTGCAGTACCTAAAGTATTTGTATTTGAGACAAAACCAGGTTCCTTAATGACAGTGCATGTATTTTAAACCTTCTGTTTTCTAATGTAAATAGGGCCTAAGATAAGTACGGCTAGCCTGGCAGTCTAGCCGTACTTAATATTGATGGCTGAATTGTAAATGAAAATTTTAGTTTGCAATGCCTAAAGTATTTGTATTTCAGACAAAACCAAAAGGTGCCTTACTGACTTGCATGTATTTGAACCTGAATAATTACTAGATCTAGATCTAATGAGACCTGTGTACTTAACAGGATTGAGTCGATTGGGCCAAACCTAGATCTAAATACGGCTAGACTCTCAGTCTAGCCGTACTTAAGTACGGCTAGCCACTTCGATCAATTATTTTCAGGAAAATTTCAAATGTAACTCAAGTAACTGTTCTGTAAAATATCAAATTAAAACAGGGCCCCCCTGTAACCCCCCAGATTTTCTTTTACCCCAGGTGGGCAGGCCCCCCTGGAACCCCCCGATTGGTCCAAAGCACGTCTATCTCAATTAATAACAATCAGATATTTTAAAAAACTATTAATTTGCAACTGAAAAGAAGTTGATATTCGTGTTCAGCGCATCAATATATTTAGAATCTAGTAGAAAATGGACAACTGGTAGCTGAGTGTGAGACGGCATGGAAAGTTTTAAAATGCCGATAGATAAATATAGAAAAAAAACCCAAGGGGCAGGGGGGGGGGAATGGAAAGTGGCCATTTGTACAGAGTACAGGTGGCCGTCATGGCAGGTTCGACTGTACAAAATCTATTCCATTCATACCCATTGCTCGTTAGAGAACTCCTGCTTTACAACTTACTTTTTAAACTCACCTGAAAGAAGTGTGTTTTGAAGAATCCAGTACACATGAACAAATCTCCTGTCCCGTTCATTGTCTACTGATCCACAACGTGCTCAGTCTCCACCAGACAGTCTGACAGGCCACGTCTCAATCAATTAATCAGTAGTATAGGGCCTAGACTAGTCACAGTAAAATAATAAGACTAGATATCTAGATCTAGACCTAATCTAAATATCTAGATCTAGATCTAGATTAGATCTAGATCTAGATTCTAGTCTAACTGAGTCTTGTTTTTAAAAAAAGGAGGAAGAGGCCTCGTCCTTATGAATTCCAACGCCAAACTCAAACTAAAAATTTAATAACGTAATAAAGTATAAAGACTTAATTAATAAAGACTGATGGTTGGAAGAAAATGCTGAGTTAGAAGTTGCCGCTGTCGTGGATCTGACTTTCCTGTAACTCAGACATGATATAATGAGCTCAAAAATCCTGAAACAACAACTTCTGGAGCAACTGGAGTCAAGAATTGTTGGAAAACAAATAAAACGAAAGTAAGAACACGGCAATAATAACATTGTTTGTATTTACCATACCGGATACCGGAAGTAGAACTTCATTAGAACTCTGGTTTGAGTTTGACAGTTTTATCAGAATAAAGAATTACTTTTATCAATCAAAAAAGGCAGTTAAAATCTAAATGTCAGGATGTACTATCTTCATTTTGGAAAAACGTACTTTATACAATAGCAAAAGCACTATTCTAATATAGGAATAGTAAAACTTTACTCCAAATCTATTTTTGCAATTATCTATTTTCGCTGACCCCTCTCCGATGTGTCCTCGGTAGTATAGTGGTAAGTATCCCCGCCTGTCACGCGGGAGACCGGGGTTCGATTCCCCGCCGGGGAGGATATTTTTTAAATTTTTTTTCGTTTTTACCATTTTTTTTTTCTCGTTTTACTACTGCTGTGACGTGCGTACTTCACTGTAGGTGAGTCGTCTTGAAGAGGAAGCTAAAGAAAGCTTTCAGAAACATGCGTAAGAACAAATTGAAGGCTTGTGTACCTTAAAAGTGTGTGTGTGTATATGTGTGTGTGTGTGCATTAATGTATATTGCTTGAGAAGAAAGGAAGTAGTAAGAAAGGTTTTTGAAAAATGGGTATTCCAATGTAAAGCGCATTGAGCTACTTTTTTTGGAAATGCGCTAGGCCCTATATAAATGTTATATATTATTATTATTATTTATTATTTAAAAGTTATTCAGCAGTTGTTTCATTTTCATTGATTTGCCAAGTCCTTCACATTTTCGAACTCGATCATTTCTTTACTCTTCATGATATCATTATGTCGTGTAATGTAATAGTGGATTGATTATGCTACTCTAAGGTATCGAATTAAAAAAAGGGGGGGGGGGGTAGGAATAAAAGGGAGAGGTGTGGACAAGTGGTCCAAAATATTAATAATAAACGGGGGGGGGGGGGGGCGAAATTTTCACACCAAAAAAAGGGGGGGGGGCACATTCAACCCCATTAATTTTTTTTTTGGTGGCTGTTTTTGTTTGTTTTGTGGGGGGGGGGGTTGTTGTTGTTGTTGTTTGTTTGTTTGTTGTTGTGGGTTTTTTTGTGTTTGTTTGTGTGTTTTTTTTGGGGGGGGGGGTTGCTGCTTTTGAGCTTGGTTTTTAGTGCCAACTTTCAGGCCTATTATAATATAAGCCTAAATACATGTACTTCAAGCAGTTGATAGATCTATATTTATAGGCCCTATATTATCGATCCCATTGAACTTATTGAAAGGTCCGGTCAGGGAAAATACCTGCTACTGGTTAACTTGTAATCCAGTATACAGTACAATCTACTGCATGAATAGTAGGTTCGAATCCCGTCAGGGGCCCGACGTTGGATCCTTTGAAAAGGCACTTTACAACACGAATTTTCCTCACTTCACTGAGGTGGGAATGGGTACCCATAGACAGAGAAAGATCTTGTCAGTTTGTTAGTGTTTATTATAATTATTATGAACTGGTGTCCTAGCATGACATCAGAGGATGCATATATGTAATTATTCTGGTTGGTATTAACGGCCAGGGGCCAGGGCGGATGAGGCTCACTGAGCCTTAACAAGTGAACAGATGGCCCCATGCTAGATTTCAAACTTTCAGAGAACCACTTCAGTGGCTCTCGCTGCTCTCTACGGTTGAGGTGTGCCATGATGTAGCCTACACGCGCGTCATAATCATATGTAACATCAACATTTATATATATAAAATCTACGCATTCTTCTAAATTGGTGACAGCAACCTGCTGTGACTCATCTGACGGTTACTGGTCCAAACGACCCCCCCCCCCCCCCCCTTGAGTTTTTGTTTCATTGCATGCGGGCTATAACGGCACTGCCCAAGAGGACAACCTGTCTAAGATAACCACTTCTCTTCCTTGACAATTGGCTGTCGACTTGGACAGGTGTGGCTACATTTGATAGTGCAACGGTTAGAAGCAACTGCTGCACAGCACAATATATCGTATTTCAAAGAATATAATATACAAACTGTATTATATACTAGGCCCGCGTCTGTGGTGTAGCTGTTGGGCGCTTCGTTGTCGCACACAAAAGACAAAAAGACCCGAGTTCGATTCCCGTCAGGGAATTTGTAGTCTACATGATGCATAGAGTATTTTTCGCTATTTCTGTTGGGACGTTGTATCCAGTACCCATATTCTGGAAAGAAGCATTGGAGAATATTGTAACAACAGGCAAGTTTGATGGAAAGAGGCAGAGGCAGACAGAGGGAAAAGATACTGGACAAGCTGACAACATGGCTAGGAGCAGCAAGAACAACAGACACCTTTGCTGCAACGCAAGACAGAGTGAAGTGGAGGTCCATGATCGCCCACGCAAGTCGGCAAGGTACCGGATGATGACGAATATCAGCTCTGATTGGCACTGACAGGCAGAGTCGAAGTCTTGTCTCCTCCCAGATCAGAGTTTACTACAGTTGGATTTTTGTTTTTGGAATTGGTGCAGTTTACAACAAAACACCATTGACACTTCCGAGCTAACTGGAGCCATGCTGGTCAGTGATCAACGGAAATGCCTTGAAAATAAATGCAGTGGTAATGCTGTAAAACTCTCTGCCTGGATGATCATGTAAACTGCGTCGAAGGGGGCGTAAAATATCTACAATTAAACTTTTTTTTAAATGATTACTGAGCAGATTTTCAGAGGCTCAAGCCAAGTCTTCACCGTCTGACTGCGAGTGCGAGGTATACAGACTCAAAGAAAATAATAAATTTAAAAATTAAGCTATAGTTTAAGGACTCATTAGACTAGGTTTATACACGTTTTGGTACTTTATTTAATCATCAATAAGTATATTTTTGCTACCATATAATGGATACCGCATTTGTCACAAAACCATCATTGATGCGAAATATGAGCTACCTGAAATTCATACAGTATGATACTGTGAAACGGTATTGAGATATTAGAAATTTTTATAGAAACACGTGACTTGTTATCAATACTATTGCCAACAGTTTTAGTTTCAGTTTGTTCAGACACCTTTGAATTTGTGGGCCAGCTGTGTTACCTTTTGGATGTTATTTCTAAAGGAGGGTCTCTAAGACTAAGACTCCGTCGTTCCATTTTTAAATGTACTTTTTAAAAATGTATTTTATTTTCGTTTATATAGTTACTGTACATGTAGTTAGTTGTCTTTTTTGTTTCTTGGAAACTGTTCGGTCTTGAATCCAATGCTTGATTCGATGCCCACTTGTCTGAGGTCTTTATAATTCTTTTTCTCTTCTAGTGCTTTAGCGATTTTCTGAGTATTCAGAGCTAGCTTTCAATGTATCGCGTCTTATTTTCATTGAAGGTCGAGGGTTGTCACTGGTAGCAGAGATGGCATAACGCTGACCTGGTGGGTTGGTTCTTTGTGACACCTGTCTCCAGTAGGATTTTTTGACAGGAGAGGAGGGATGCCAGTTGCTAGGTGGTGACAGCATTTGATGTTCTAATTCCAGTTTCACGGTCAATTTTTCCATCGGCTGATGTGGATACACTTGTACTTCCAAGGATACAGTCTTAATAGTCTAGCACGCACACATAGAAAACACAAACTACAACAAACAGATTCTTAGGTTCCAGATTCTTTCTTTTACACACGTGCAATGTAATTTCTTTGTACCGGGATTTAAACGTACATATATAGTTTCACAAACAAAATTCATGCTCATGAAGTGAATATTTCCACGCCCAGTCGATTTCGACACTTATTTATTATTTATATGTGCAGTAAGCACATGTTAAGAGTTGTCAATATTTGCCACCAAGTCTTAAACTTGCTTCAATTGTGTGTTGTTGATTTTGAATATTTGATGGGTCTGGTTTTTAGAGAGATTCATTACTTGTCTTTTATGTTAATTTTCATTCCAAATTTCTCACCTGCTTGAGCTTTTAAAAAATGTTAAGGGTGCGGATTAGATTTAGCAGACTCGATAAATAACTTTGGAAGCAAAAACAGTTGTGGCTACAGATCACAAACAAACTTTATTACAATTACAATAACAGGAAGTTCGCATTTCAAGTACACACACAAAAAAAATTCCACAAATGGCCGTAATAAAACTTTAAAAAGAGATTCTATGAGTCATTACATTTCATTATTATACGTCATGGCCCTTCTGCATACAAGAGACAAAAATCATCTACCAATTCACTCTCTGTGCCGTGAACAAAAATATTGTGAAAATGACAATTTCAAAAGACATATATTTCAACTTAATCCAAATCTGTTAACACTCTTCTACTAAATACTACAAATAAAACCAAAAGAACAAAACATACATCTCTGCTTATATATATCGTAAACCATCCCAATCCAAAATGAGGCACTCCTGCATTTCATTGAAGTTTGAAGGGAACAATACCTGTGACAGTGTGATCTTCAAAACACACAAACATGACCATCATAATACTTCTTGTGAACTTTTGTGTGAACCACTGAGCTTGTAACAGACCACGACATGGAAAGAAAGAGAACACATAACAATCAAAATAACACCCTTAACTATGGCATTTTTTCAGGCAGTGCGTAGAGTACTTTAAAAATCTAAACATACAAAGGACATTCAGTCACACTAGTAAACACACAGAGTGCTTCATTCATCCTCAGTGGTACACACTGTTAAATACACATATATTAAATTTCATGTACAAAATACACTGGTATGGAGGAGATATTTGGAGAGTATGTTTTAATATGAGACCTATATAATCATAGTTAGTAAAATATGCACGGCATTCCTCTTATATTTCACTCTCTGTTAATGCAACGCTTCCATTCTCCTATACTTGGCACTGTGCCCCGATAGTAATACGGCGGATGCATTACACGTACGAGTAATTTGATTATTAACTTATGATTGGCATATTTCATAAGTATCAAGTATCTCATATTATGTGTATACTGAAACCAAATATTAATATATATACGTGACAGTCTCTTGTCTTTTATAATATTAATATCAAGTTCAGACCTGGTCTTCTATGGCCACACCACAGTAACATGTTATGTAGCCTTTCACAATAGAACATCCAGACCAAACAAAAACCAGCCAAACAGAGTCAAAAGAAATAGAAAACTTAGCATAAAGACACATATTTTTTTAAAAACCCAAAAAACCTCTGTGAATCCTATCCTCATTCCCTAGACCTAAACTTTAAAAAACCATCACTATAGTTTCAAGAGAAAATACATTTCCCCACCGACTGGATCAAAGTAGTTTCAGGATCAAAGCTGCCATGTTCTTACTAAAAGATTAGATTGAACCTTTGTACAATTGGCTCAGAATAAAACTGCTGCTTTTATGAAGATTTCACTAAGAAAAACACTGCGACTTTAAATGAGCTAACCAAACCCTCTAAAAGAAGTCAAGCCGAGAGTCGCGCTTTAAACAAAGTGACAATGGTTTTCTCAACATTTTAACAGAAATACATAGTATTTTTCCTACACCACAAGAGTAAAAGTGTGCTTTACAGACCAGAAGGAAAAACACATTTTGACATACCTAATTCTACAACAACATGAAAGTAAATGGAAAATACTGTAAGCAATGACAATGAGGAACCAAATCCATGCAAAACAAAAACTATTTACAATATGAACATGAAAGGACGCAAGTTTATAATGCAGATTTTCAGCAGCCTCGTACGATGAATGAATGACCCGTGGATGATGATATGACTAATGACTGAGCAAAATGGTGATGTGAGAATGATGAACCTCAACGTAAACGAAATGAATAAATTTCACTTTTGTTTTCATTTTTTGAGAGGTTATTTGAAGGGAAAAAGTGCCAATATACATACATTTCTTACCTAAAATAAACACAAAGGCACTAAATAATTTATGCAATGTACTATATATGAAAGAAAAAAGAAAGAAAGAAAACTCTTGCATATTTTCTAATTATTCCTCCAAATTAAAGCTTTGAAATGTCAACTAATTTCACAAGCACAGACTGAAGGCCATTATCCCTTTTCACATGAAAGCATCCACATTTTATAGGTGTTTTTAGAGCTTATTTTTTTTCTCCATTCATGTCTTCTGTGACCGCATACTGAGTGCATCATAGTAACCAGCATCCAAAAGCTGCCTTTTAAAGAGCTGAGAACTGCCATTGTCTTGATTACTCAGAATACAACACACACAACAAAAAGAATCTCAGGTGCCATGGCTGGCCTTTCGAGCGCACACCACACAGCAGTTTCAACACCTTCAATCATACATCTTGCTGTCTTCAAAATATACATTCCTGTTACATTGGTTGCGGTGGCTGCGAACATTTTCGCTTTTGGCTTCAATAATGTGATAAAAAAAGTATTTAATTAGTCAACAATGCAACAATAAAAAGCCAAGAAACAAAAAAAAAGTGTCCTCCTGGAGAAATCTAGGTGTAAAACAAGCTTTGATTTGATGCAGTTTGATTTTGACTTTTTTCTCAATGTAGGAAATCTAACAATGCAAATACAATATGCAGGTGCACATTACTCAACCCACAGAAATGAAGATGTGGAAAAACTTCCCAATGTTAGCAGAATTCTATTGCATGTTTAACGAAAAAACAAATCTGAATTATATAAATGTGTGAACTTGAACAGGCCGGCCTCCTGTCCAGAATAAACCATTAGAAATCTGTGTGCCACTTACGAAGAGGTAGAAACTTGTAAATGGGTGAAATATGAAGCTCAAAACAAGGGTGAGGAATACCAAGTCTCAATAAGTAACAAAACCCAATGAAGGAAAGACAAGATGACAGAAAGAATATGGTTCCTGGGAGAGATGATGGGTCCACTGAAAACGCTACAAAATAAAATGAGACGCTGGGTTGGCAGAGGGGGGGAATATGCCATCTTTAACTTGACAAAACAAAAGCAAATTTTATAATGGCATTAAGGCTTAAGGACAAGAATGCAAACCAGTTCAACTTTGCATATTACGGAGGTCACTGCTTATTATGGGTGCCAGTTTTCTTTGAGCAAAACAGTTGTTAAAAATTATGAATTATGGTGCAGTATACTTGCAAGTGCAGCTACAAATAATTCCACACCTCACCGTCTTAACATAACACAAATCAACTTAAATGAACAAAAGCATCATGTAAGGAATATGACCAACAAAATAATATAACATTGACCAATTGGCCATTACAAATGGTGTTTGTTGAAAATGAGAACTTGTCATGCTTCAGACTACACACACTACTCTGAAACCATCTAAATTCACATCTAAACTAAGGCAAAAAAGGGAACAAAAGACTAGAAAGCTGGCTGCACCTCCATAATAAAAGATAAATCTACAACTTTTTCTCTACACAATGCCAAAGAGCAAGCTGAACGCCAGTAATACATTCTCAATAACAATAGTACAAGAGGCACAGATTCAAACTTATCACGCAGAAAAGAACACTCCAGGAGGTACTCGAGGATCGCTTACCAATTTCTTTGAACAACTTTTATATGCTCTCAAAGAATGAAATTAGATTATGTCTACTTTGTCGTATTTCGGTCTTCAAAGCCATCAATCGTAAAAATATTATAAATCTGGTTCTAATGGTTTCCAGTAACACCCGAATAGGGTTTGAAAAAGTAAATATTAAGTTGAGGACCAATATTGAGACGAAATCTTTCTTGAAGGATTAAATTAATAGTTCTTTACTAAGTCAATGAACACCCAAACCCTGCACATTACTGAAGTGAGGAGCAACTTGTTACACCAAACCCCAGCAACCAATCTGCTTTTAAAAACATCCAAACTGGCCTTTCAAAACCTTAGCAAACAGTCTTGTGCTGGTCCACATAGACACCTGCATTTGCTGATTACATGGAATGTCAGTAGCAAAAGGGCCAGTGCAGAATAAACATATTCCCAATGCACTAAATATTCAATTTAAGTACATAAAAACCAATGTTAGAGTTTATGAAAATAATATATATTTTTTCTGCATGCTCATGTAGATTAGTTAGACATTTTTCGGCAGTATCATTAAAAACCAGCCAATCAAAACTGCTGAGGGGAAGGTACGAACAAAAATAACATTGTGCTTCTTTACACACTGAACTTTTCTGAAGTTTCATATTAGTACATTTCTATTCTCAACTCATTCTGGCTTTTTCCTTGCTTCTCTGACTCTGAATAGCCTACCTCTTCTCTGTTCTATGGACATACAGCTTTTTCTACTTATAACATCTATAACCCTGTATTACTCAATTCATAGTAAACACGTTTCTCTTTCGTGAATTATTTAACCTTATATCAGTGGGAACACTTTATGTCCATGATTAGAGAGCTAAAGGAATTTTATGATTCATTTTGTAAAAGATTTGAAAAAAAACAAAAAAACCCAAAAAAAAACAAAGCCATTCAGTCAAGATGATCAGGCAGCCAAGTTTTCAAGCAACAGTGAGAGCAATTTGCAATATATCACTTATTACATTCCAACTTATACAGCCACATGTTCTTACATAAATGGCACACTAGAACTGAACATCAATTCTGCTGCATTAAGTATAAAATTAATCTTAAGAATATAAATATTTCCAGAAGATGACAACGATGAAACCACCAACTTTCATATATTTCACGCACATAAAATGACATGGCTCTTGACTCTAAGAGAAAGCATTGATTGAAATTTTCATAGTCTCACTTTTAGCAAACAAACATTTTTACTTCAAAACTTCACACGAAACGGAAGAAATTGTACGCAAAACTGGTCTTACACTGTGACGGATGAAAAAGAAGGCTTCAGGCATGGTCAGAGCAGAAAGCTCCTTTTTTCGCTTTCAAACATGCTGAGCGAACCATGCCATTCTAAGAGCTGGACCTGTGACGATGATGATGATGATCACGTCTGTATTACACAACAGGAACCTTCTCGGAGGAAAAAAAAGGAAATGATGTAGTCTTGATTTTGGAGCACGGTAGTTCCACCAACACACACCCGTCCGGGCCTGCTCAGTAGATGTAAGGGAAGATCCTGTACTTGACTCTCTCGCAGTAGCGATCCCATGCAGCCCCGTGCTTCTGCTGACACTGCTCGTTGTCGCGGCGCTCGCGGTGCACCAGGAGGACCAGGAAGTACAGCGGGTAGAAGTAGGGAATTATGTGGTGGAAACCTGGGAGAAACACACAACAAATAGGGAATAATAATAATAATAATAATAATATATAACATTAATATAGCGCATTTCCAACAAAAGTAGCTTAATGCGCTTTACATTGGAGTACCCATTTTCAAAACCTTTCTTACTACTTCCTTTCTTCTTATGCAATATATATAATTTATACACACACATGCACACACAAACAGACTATTTTCATTCAGACGTCGGCACAGAACAACTATAAAAAAAATAACGCTAAAAGCTTATGAAGGATAGGCCTGTAGGATCAGAAAAAGCTCAAGATGTCTTTTGAAGAACTCATATTATCAAACATTGTCAAGCCATGCAGTTGTACTGTTTTTGGCTTTTTAAAAACTTTATTGGTTATTTTTTATTTTAAAATATTTTTTTGTCAAGAACCCACTCCCCCCAGATGGCTAAACAAACAAATGGACTGACAACACTAGCATGAGGTATAATAATCCCTCTGTAAGCATCCCAGCTCTGGGTGCATATGTAACATTTTCTTAGGTTTTTCCATTCACATATTTTCTTCCCTTTCTCTATCATTCTAACCACAAGATCAAAGGCTCTATCTTCAAAATGGCACATGTTTTATGGTATGTAATAAACTTTTAGGAGCCACAAGAAGCTGAATGACTTGAGAACAAGTCATTCTGAACCTTCTTCTATAATGCAAATTAACTCAATGTTTCAGGCACTACCCCCTCCACCAAGAAACATCAAAAGTTATGCTGAGTTGGTAACTGAAAGGTTTTGAAACCTGCCAACAGCCCAATATTGTGTCCTTGGAGAAAGGAACTCCACACAAAATTTCCTTGCTTCACCCAAGTGGGAATAGGTAACCAGCCATAGACGGCAAAAGATCTTGTCAGTTTCTCAATGTCTGAGATTTAATCAGCGGCCACCAGAAAGCAAAGAGAGAGAGTTCTCGGTTCAGCTGGGGTGATGGTGAGTTTGTGTGCGTGTGCGCGTGTGTGTCTTGACCTCTGCCTAACCCCTGAGACTGACTCACTGATCTGATTCAACAGAACCCAGGTTAAGAAACACTGCTCTCAATAATTCTGAACAAAAATTGAGCCCAGCACTTACCTGTGCAAAGTGACCATGACAGAGCCATAATGAGATCCCCTAGGTAATTTGGTTTTCTGCATAGACCCCACCAGCCTCCAACAAGCAGTTTCTTCCCAGACTGAGTTGGGAGAGTCTCGATTCCTGGTGAAAAAATACAATCGTCTCTACATTAAGCTGTTACTAATTGGTCATTGCACTTAATTTGCGCCTTTTCTCAAAAAAGAAAAGACACTTTAAAAAAAGGGGAGATCAGGTAAAAAAGAGTAGAAGACACGAACACATGAAAATCAAAGAGAAAATTGGGGGGGGGGGGGGAGAAATAGGAGAAAAGAATGTTCAAGTTAAAAGAGAATAGACCAAACGACAAACAATACTGTGTGTCCTTGTTTGATAAATACTGGACACGAAAGATTGATAAGTTGCAGCATATTATGTTGAATTAAAATAATAAGCCACACCTTCCACGCAAGAAGTCAGTAAAAACGTTTTTAAAAAAACAAAGACATCATCAACTGAAGTTGATAGTCGAAGGTAGCAACCCATAACCTTCGAATTGTCGAGGAGAAAAGCAGTATATTTTTTTTTTAAACAAGGGGGGGGTCTTTTGTAAAGGTAATTATTTTGAACAAGTGGCTGTTCAAGCAGGTTCAGCAATACTCACAACAGTGAGGGTGGAAAGTAAAAATACAACTCAAAACATTTATTAAGGCCCATACTGTGATGGACCACGTCACTACACAACCATAGAAAAGGTTAACTACCGAAAACAAACACTGGCATTGATATACGTTTACTGAAAGTGAAAGAGTAACAGTGTTATCCTGTTGATCAAAACCTTTCAACAACTCTGGTAACTTATACTCTACGTGCATTGAATAAAGTCAAGGATTTCAAAACCATAATGGAAACATTTTTTTTTAAATTTCTATTATCAATCTTCAAAATGTCATGATAATCTAAAGTCATAAAAAGAGCATAGAACAATTCCCGGCATTACTATCTATACTATTCAACAACTTCTTCCTCTAAAACTCTCCTGCTGACCACCCATCCATCAAGTTTTTCTCCTACACAACTTGAACAACTAAAAATCCTCTCCACAGGGCCAATGACCCAGTCAACCTTAAGACAAGGAGAAACTTAGCAAGCTTGGGGTAAAGGAAAATATGCAATTAATGTCAACATTTCCAAAACTTGAAACATCTGATAACTAGACTTTATTCTATCATCATATCCTGTTTAGTAAAATGTGAATCACTGCATAGAAATTAAATTGTTGCTATAAAATGTAGAAGCCATATATTTCTTCGGTGTGAAACATGGAAATCACTCGGGTTAAAAAGGTAAGAGCAGGTCAGCTCTTTTGGCCTCAGCAGAGTCCAAAAAGATAGGACTTTTTTAATATTACTAATGATCACAGGATCACACCAGAAATAAAGGCACAAAACACTCACCAGCTAGAGCAGGATTCTTGGGGTCTTTTCTGAACAAGTTCTTTTGGGAATTGGACATCCTAAAGATTGCAAATCCTACAACTAGAAGGAAATAAAAGAAATAACATTTATAGACATATCCCTCAAAGTATTAAATAATAATCATCATTCATTGACCTCACTGACTAATTGAAAAAACTTAAGACACAAAGAGATATCAAGATAAGTTTCCAAATTAAAAAGATCAGTTATAACTTCAATACGGAAGAAATTCCACCTTTGAGTTTAACTTAGAATCAATGGGCAGGGCCTACCACGAAAAGTTTTAACCTGCCAACCACTTCATGACCAGAAATATTCTTCCTCATAATCTTCTTAAGGCCATCTGCTGGTGGAATTTCTAAAATCCATATCCCTTGACTATATGTAGCAAAGATGATATATTCATATTAGTCAGACATTAAAGAATTAATTCAAGTAATTATTTATTATCATAAGCACATGGTTACCATGGTAACCAAGCAAACATCCGCCATATTGGATATTTTATCAAATTTCAAAAGCTATCTTCTCTCTTAGTTTTCGTCCGTTGGCTTTCACTTTTAGCAAGTACAAACTACAACACCTATATAATGAAGAAATAACGCCAGATTTGTAATATTATTATTCAAAAAATAATTATGGACTCTGGAAATGTGTACATAGATGAAGAGCAAAAAAATCTCAAAATTCCCAACAAAAACACCGATTGTAAGTTTAATCTTAGAGTATCTTCAAAAAGGGCTCTATTTCAGTATAGGTCTCCATTGGATGTACATTGTGTTAAATAATGAAGCTATTCAGGTGGAAAAGAAAAGAAAAGATGTAATTTAAAGTCGAAAAAATAAATATTTTTTAAAAATTGAGAAAATATTAAAAAACATGACCCAAAATTGCAAAATATTTTTTTTAACCCATTTTTAAATGACTTTGAAATATAATTGATTGAAACGGACGCTTGAAACTTTGATGGAAATGGATGTAGGTTTCAAAAATGGAGAGGAAAAACTGTATGGTCAAACTGGGGAAAAATGGGGAAAATCTCACCCGCAGATGGCCTTAAAAATCAGTTTGGATTTTTTAAAATTGGAGTTTCCAAAATCCCAGTAAATTCACCATGGCAAATAAATAACAATGTGTATTGCAAAAAAATACAAGTAAAAAAAAAGTATATTATCAAGTCATTAAGATAAGTTGCTAAAATATTGCAAATAAACCTTCATATTACCACAAGGCTTACAAATATAGCAATAAACCTGTGCTTTTTTTTATATATTAACTTTAAGTTGCGTATGACTGATGTAAATGGAATCTGAGAAGAAAAATGGATTTTATGCATAAATAAATGTGGTTCTTTGATAGTTCCCCCCCCCCCAAAATTTTTTTTTAAGAAATTTTATCGGAGAACTTGGCATGTCTGTTCACACAGCAATTGTGCTCTACAGCTCTGTTTACATATGCCCATGAAACAGCAGAAATGATTGTTTAGGAAGAAATGAACCCCTCCCCCTGGCGGCAAATCTGACTTGCGGCCCAAATTTGACACATGAAATTTCAATAGTTGTAATTTCATAATAATAAAAGCAGTGAGAGTAGCCATATCATTCAAAGATATTTAAATAAAAATCTCTCATCAACCCCTATAAAAGAAAAAAAAATGCAAACTCACAGTTCAGTAGGGCGATAGGTGCTAGACAGTACCAGGGCAAAGTGAACCCACTCTCAAGCAGGAACCGTGGTTGCAGGGAGTACAAGAAGGGAACCCAGGCCAGATCGCCAAAGGCAAGCATGAAGCCAAAGCCGTCGTGAATGATGTCCATGGTAGTAAGAATAGCATCCTTCATGAGGAGGGAAAAAATTTAAAGGTTATCAAAATAATTTCAAAGTACTGAATATTAATTTAGTTTTTACAAAGAAAAAAAGGAGGAAAAAACCCAAATGTAGAAAGTGCTAAACAAACTGTCGACGCAATAATAAAGCATATCGTTCAAAAAGTGTACTCCATACTAAAAATAAAACTTAGTACACCTATAAAGGCCAAGACATAAATGCCTCCATTTCACGGACATGTTTATAGTTGACCAGTTCCCCACTCTTCATATATCATCATAACAGAATGTAAATCATGTGTAAACAGAACCACCCCCCCCCCCCCTTAAAATCAACCAAATACTCATCAGACAGATGGCCCAGTTGACTTTCATAATTCAGTTAGGGTCAGCAAAATAACAGACTTTTCACCAGAAACAGAATAGGGCAACACAAACATTGAAAAGAAGTGTTTGGAGAAGACTATACCAGAGCGCCCATGGCGATATGCAGACAAAAAGGAAAACTAAGATAATTTTTTTTTTCCGTTTCAGTAAGAGTTTAACGGCACTTGCAACACAATAAGGTCATACAAGCACCGAAGATTACAGGTGCTACAAAATCATAACAAAAACACACAAAAAAAGAGCAGAGATCGGGACGGTAGATGTGTCAGAGGAAAGCAAACCATTCCAGAGCACCTACCAACCAACCACCCACCACAATAGAATATTAAGTAGATTGATAATTAGTGTCTGTGAACAGCAATCCAACCAAAAAGTCAGCTTACCTCAAACCAAAGTGCATCTGCAACATACAGAGTCTGGAAAAACGTGGCGAGGATCAGATTGGGAGGCCACACTCCAGTTTCCTGGTAGGCTTTGACGACCATGATCCAATCCAGCACGACCCATCCAATAAGGCCTGGCCTCAGTTCAAAGAAAAACTTGAGATCCAAGGGTCCAATTCTTGGGTTAAGTTCGCGACCAATAAAAAAGTCATAGATGTGATTGCCTGAAATGAAAATACACATCACAGTTACAACATTGAAGTGAATATGACTATCAAAGCATCACTGTTTAAACAGAACATAGTGCTTTTTTTAGACAACCTATGAAAATAATAGTACTATGACAGAAAAAACATGAAGTAATTATGATACAAAGACTTGGCTCCAGAATTTTAAAAATATTTAAACAACGAAAGAAACCCAACCCCTTTTCGATTAGTTTATTTTCTCAATCTGGAAAGAGACAGACTAAAACAATGTCAAAACAAGAAACAGAACCCCAATATCAAACAAGGAACTGAACCTCAGCAATTACCAACGGAGTGGTTCCCTTTACAACCATCTGGTACCATATGCTAGGTCGTCATTAGGTCCGTGTTAAAAACATTTTCAAAGTGAATATCAATAAAGTAGCATTTCCATTATGACTTCTCCTTGAACCTACAACACAACATGAAGGAAAATAATGAGCACAAATTTTAATTCATACCTGTGGTTCCAGTGGAAGCCAACTTTTTCTTGTTGACCAAGAAAGAGCTGACGTACAGACATATGCTGAGTGTAAATGAAAAGAGAACAGCTGCCGTCATGTACTTGAAAAATTTGTCCACAACAAGGGTGACGGGACATTTGAAGTAAACAGCTGCTCCCAGGGTCAACAATGTAATGACAAAGGCAATGAAACCTGAAAAGGAAAGGGGGAAAAAAGAAGATAAAGTATTGAGTTGGGTCAAAGAGAACTAAAGACATGACACAACTCATCTTCTTTGGAGTTAAAACAGAAGTTTTCCTCAACATTGTATGCACATAACATTACTCGTAAAATACTAATTTGGTCTTTCTTCCATCTTTTTGTGACTAAGCTCTATTTACAGTATCCCAGTATCCATTTTCTTGATAGTCAGTACAATCATTCGAAACACACGTTTAAACCAGCTCCACATTCTAATTAACCATAGTGTGCTTTTACTGGAAATGAAACTCACACCATTTACATTCTTTACTGAAAGTCTCCTTTCGCATTTACTGGACCAGTGTCCCTCAATATTCAATCAGCCATATGCCCTTTTTTGTGCTGGGCGTGGTCAAACATCTGACAAATATGCACAGCTGCCTCCCGCAGGTGAAACCATAGGTCACACTCTCATACAAAAACACTAAAGAAAGCAAGAAACAAAGTGGTAAATGTAGCAGTTGACTCCACAGGACATTCTAAGAGAAAGTCATGGATACCTTTACAAACCCCCCAAAAATAGAAAATCATTTCCAATGACTATTATCATAACCATTATACTCAAAACTCTCAGTAAGCCACCAGACAGGCTGTCCCACCTGTTTTTATCTCTCCAAGAACATGTATTACTCTCCGCTGCACCCACCAGTCTACCTCGACAGAAATCCCAGGGTCTCAAATGGTTCTCTACATCAACAGTGAGCAACATTAGCTGGTCACTATAACAATGTCATAGAGAGCAAAGACAAAGAAGAACATCCCCCCACCTCCAGCCTAAATCTAACTTCAGACTTCTAGAACGTTTTCTTCCACATTCATTGTCATTTTTTGCTCTTCCCCCATGAACAAAAGTTCCCTGAGCTTACCATTGCATCGATACTTGAGACGACCTCCTGACTTGAGCGGCTGACCCTCAACCACACGGCCTATGGGCAGCACAGCAAGGAGAGCTTGGAATGCAATCCATGCAAGGAAGATCAAAGTGACTTCAACATCCAAAAATGCAGCCACAATGTTCCTTGGAAGCTTAGGAATGACCAAGACTGAGCAATTTCCCTGGGAGACGAGATCAGATGATGATATAATGTACATGTAGTTACATGTTTATACGAAACACAGAAAATATGATATTTTTATAGGTCAAGTTCACAGTTCCCTTAAAACTTCAAAGAAATGCATAAAACTGACATACACTCAATTTACAGGTAATTAGGTTTGACAGGGAACAAAGAAAACAAAACTGAAACAGAACCTTAGTTTGAAGTTTCATTAAGGAATTAAAAAGCCACAAATATTATTTTGAAATGTGTTCAGGTTAAAACAGATCCCCAATATCATATCAAGATCCATTACAATAATAGAAAATGTTTTTATACAATCTACATTATATTGGAGTACAGAGAAGCACATCGACACTTTCGCCGCCATTTATTTAGTGCAGAGAAAAAGTAAGACAGGTAGACAGAAACAAAAAAGGGAAAAGAGAAAAGTAGGACCTACCAGTGGAACCCATCAATAATCAGTCTATATAAAAACAAGCAATGATAATATAAACTCTGTGGCTTGCTGCAACCTTTCAGTAACACAGAGCAAAAACCAATGACTAGCCCATCTACTTGACTGAGATGATAAAAACTTTCAGAAAAATGCAAAACAAAGGTAAGGGGGGAAATCCACCTCAGATGACATACATACATTGCATCCCTATCCAACTCAATAATTACAAAGATGAACAAATAAATAATAAGACCTCGGAAATATATAAAGATTCATTTATTCTGGCCTAGTCATTTTCAGCAGTTAAGATTCATTTGGAACATTTTTATGATCTTCTTATCCTTTAGTGACAAAGTTAAAACGGAGAGATCATCCAGGACAGTCTCATGTCTGACCCATTAAAGAAAACAATAGTTATTGTACTTTAGAACTGACAGTTATCCCTTGAAAGGAAAGAACATCTTGTACTTTGCAAATGCACACAATTTTTTAACGTTACAGAAAACGCAACATTGATACCTATGTTATTTTTTCATCAACAATCAAACAAATACTCTGGCATTCATATGACCTTATGCAGTTGCCAGCGTCGTAAAACCTCACTAAAACAAACAAAACAAATACTAGTGTTCAAAAATACTTTTACCCACCTTTCTGCAAGCCATGTTCACATAGTACACAGTGAGAGGGAGGAGAAATATAAGTAGAAATGCTCCAATGGGTCCCATGAATTCATAGTGGACAGCTTTTTCTTTAGGTTTGCGCTCCTCTGAGTCAGACTTCTCTGGAGTTTTGATATTAGCCATGACTTCTGATTTCATTTGCTCTCGAATCCGAGACGATTCTTCTCTCTGAAAGAGACAAAAACATGAGTTAGTGCTTCAGAACTGTGCAATGTTCAGACTGCCTTACGCTCCCATACACAAACAGAGCTAATTAAATTCCAAGTATAGAGAAATTGCTGGGCAAAAGTCAAACAAATTATTCTTAAAGTTTACCTGTACCATTTTCTTACTTGCAAAATTTATAAAGCTGTCTGAAACCAGTCCAAGTCAGGTAAATGCTTTTAGCAAAACGAACAAATAAACAACAAAAAATATTGCAATGTATTTTCATTTCTGCATTTTGTTTGAACATTTCAAACTTATAGGAAAACATCTATCAACTGAATCAACTATGCCGAATATCTCCACTATTTCATAATCCTAATAGCACTCAGACTGTCCCCGTGGTTTTAAGCATCCCGCATAATATAGCAAAATTTGATCATTTTTTGCATAATTTCGGATTATTTTCCTTTATCATTCTGTGTTAAAATTAACAGAATTGCATAATTTCACATTTTTGGGCTCATTTTGCATAATTTCAGAATTTTTCTTGCATAATACCACAGGGACAGCTAAGACAAATCAGTAGAGAAAACATCTGCTCCTTACCTCCTTCTCGATCAAAGAGGCAATCCTGGACGACGAGCGAACAGGTGTGACTGAGGCTTTCTGTTGGCCCTCGGACGACCCAGACGAGACGTACGTCCTCCTGGTCACCACGGTCTCGGTGACCGTTGATGCTGCTGCTGCTGCACCTCCGGCAGACTGGGTCACAACAGACTTCTCAGAAGACTCTTTGACCCTCACTCTGGACGGGGACTTGGACGTGCTGCGACGAGTTGGGATTCTCGACGACTGTGGAGAGTGGAGGTAAAGTTCAACAAAATGAAGGACCGGGAAAAGCACAAAATATGAATTATAATTCATATTAACTTTTATAACCAAGAATTAATGTGGCGAGGTTTGAATTCTAGTCGTGGGTGGTTAGCGGGTGCTCTGGTGTGGTTTGCAGCTTCTTTCCTATTAAACATCTATCGTTCTTATCTCTCCTTCTTTAAAGTGTTGCTACTCTCTTGTAGCACTATGACTTTAATTGTGTTGCAAGAGCCGTAAAACTTTTACTAAGCCGAATTCTATGTCCCGGACGTACATTGTTTAATCGAGAAAGACACTTTACACAAATTCTCTTCATTTCACCCCGATGGAAATGGGTACCCTGAAATTACTGTCAAATAACAATAAGCACTTCGCACCTCAATGCCTTCCAGTAATGTGAGAATACTTCAGAATGTCATATGATCAACCAGGAGGGTAATGATAAATCAAACAGCCCCTAAAGTCTGCTACCCAGTAAGGATATATTGTGCTTTATAAATTAAATGAATAGATATAATTACTTTTATATTACAATTGTTCCGATACTAGCTGATGGCTATGCTTTATTATAATATATATCATCATCAAACAAGCTATCAATTCAAAAATATCATAGACCAGACCTGAATACCACTCCATGACAAAAAATAAAAGCTTTCCTCAAAATCCTCCAACAAAATAAAAGTTTCAGGGAGGGAAAAAATCAGTATTCTTTTTAGTTTTAATAAGTGTTTTACGGCACTCGCAACACAATAAGGTCGTATAAGTGTCGAAGATTAGAGGTGTTACAAGAGAGTAACAAACACAAAATAAAAGGAGGGGAGATAAAGACGATAGATGTTTGATAGGAAAGAAGGAGCAAACCACACCAGAGCATCCACCAAACACCCACAATCAGTATCCAGGACCCCAGTAGATCAAGATATCATAAACCGGCAGTGGCAAATAAATTAAATATAGCAAACACACAAATAAAAAAATATTTTTTCAAGTCATCTACAATACGTCAAGCAAGTACATGCAAATTAATGCAAATAAAAATGAGCAATTTCACACAAGTTATGAAAAATCGCACACGACCTGACGGAAACAGAAGGGGGTGGTTATCTTGTTCTTTTCCCCCCCATCATTAAAATAATAAAGCTAATTTCACCTAAGTACCTGATAAAAGCCTTCAGACAGCCCAAAACTTTATTTCAGCGAAAGCAAACACAAAACTGGAGAATGGCACATAACAATAAACGTATGAGACCACCACAATGGACCATAACATATTGTGCTCAAGAAACTTAGTGATAACCATCCCCATTCTCCCTCTAGAGGACTAAAAGACACTGAGAACACACTGAACAAGGGCCCCTTCTAACCACACACATACTCTTGGATAAAATCTGACAGAAAAGTTAAAATATAAATAATATATCAGTCATCTGAGCCTTTAAGTTTTCCTAAATCAGCTAACACCGGGCGCACTCATATGACCTCATGCAGTTGCGAGCGCCGTAAAACCCTTACTAAAACAAAAACAGCTAACACCATTACATGGCACCTAGGACAAAGACCCCGACATCCAAAGATCAATAACAACCTTTTTAATTCCACAGCAGTACTTACAGTTCTCACAACTTCTTTCACCTCTGTGACCTTGGCAGCTGTGGCTTTAGTTTTTCTGCCGCTGCTTCTGCTGCGGCTGCGAGAGGCAGATTTACTGCGAGCTCTCGTCCTGGCTCTCGCAGGTGACTTGGACTGAAGATTAGAAAGTACAGAGCTCATTAAAAATCATCAAACAGATATAACATTAATGGACACACATGAAAGAGTGGTCAAAACATCTGGAATACTAAATGGGGGTGAAGTAGCAACCGCAACACCAAAACCTCATTTGTGTCACGACACGGTAGAATCAAGCGCTTGCCAATCTTTGGGCATGTGGAGTTACAAGTGTCATCTGAAAGCTTATTTATTTGCCTCGCTTTCGATGAAAAAAATACCTTTTATCTATCTTAAACAGAAGTTGAGATATTTGCAATTGAAGGAGGTGGGGTCGCCTGGTTTCAGAGGTAGAATACACGAGAAAATGGCCGTCAAAGTTTGGTAATTTCAACGGCTTGTGAGTTCTTGAAAAATGAAAATTTACACATTTTGCGCCTTTAATCAATGTTTTTTTCAGTAAAATTCACATGGAAATGTGTTTTTATACAAACATTAAAGGTGTTGATAAAAAAAAATTTTTAAGAATTTTTTTTAAATATTGTCAAGCGGCCAGAAAAATGCAGTTTTCATTGATTTCATTATTTTGAAGAGCGCCTGATTTCCCCACAATGCATCACATATTATTATCAAACAATACAAATCTGAAGAGAAATAATATATCAACAACAAGAGCTGCAGCAACACAATATTTCACTGGGAACCGCCAAAAAAGTTGTAGCATAACACATTCTCTCCACAGACCACCCGAGTCTCCTTCATGCGACAGTGAAGCATCTTATTGCTACACAACAGACGCTGATAAAGAACCCGTCCCTAACTAGCATACCAAAAAAAAAAATTCTTCCCACACCAGATGATAGAAAATTAATGTGGTTTTTTTTTTATGTAAGTGTTTTTACATCCTCGTGGACACAATTTAGATCATTTAGAAGGAGGCAGACTTCCTTCCTCGCCTGTCACAACCAGCCCGGGCTTAGAAGGAAACATCCCAGTAAAAAGACCCAGCAAATAGACCTGTGGCACCTCACAAAATTTTCTCCCCACTCAGGAATTGAACTCTGGGTCTCCTGCGTGCAACAGCCTAACCACTGCACTACAGATGACCATGCAAAGAAAATGAGAGGGTTAAAAAAACCATAAAACTCAAAGAGTTACAGAGAAGTCCCTTTAAAATAAAAAAAATTAACTCTTACAACCACCACTTGCAAAGGGAGAAAAAAGGCAATCAAGAAAGTTTGTTGCTTTTTATTGAACGCTGGACAGAAGTTCACAGCCCTTACTTGCAGGACAAGAGCAAGATGCGATGAAGCAACCAGAGGCACCCATTTCCACTAGCATACAAAAAAAAACAACACCTGAAGAATGTGTAAAGGGAAGAAAGGCTGGACGGTGGTGAAAGTAGAGAGTAGAGGGAAAATCTATTACACACAATTACCCAACTTGATCGGTAAGCAACTTTTAACTTTCAGCTTATCTTCTCGACTGATCACACAACGACATAATAAAACAACGAAGCTCCAACCAATTCACTCACTTCAGCTCCACTCGAAATTTGTGAAGATATTTGTTCAACTCAACGACTGACGTGTCGATGGTGACTACTTTACGTAAACTGCGAGAAATGGAAGGGTTCAATTATCATATACGGGTATCGAATTGGCAGCTGAGCTTCATAACATCGGCCTCATCATGCGATCGAGCTATCGTGCGTTGAACGGGGTCAACAAGTGGAAAGGTCATGAATGTCAGGGCAGCGACCTTTGCATTGTTAAAGTAGGTCGGTTTTGATAGTCTGTTTTAAGGGATGTTCTATCGATGAAATGGACTACGTAAATAGATATGTGATCAACAACCTCTTTTGTCTTTACTGGCGTAGATATAGATATCTATTTGTTTTGATACTGGGGAATATTTGTTTTCCCGAGATCGAAGTCCTGAGTGATTCATCGGCGGGGGCGTAACCGAGGTAACTGAACAGAGCTGACTTGGGAGATAAGTTTGGTTTCTCTCCCCTTGTTCGCGTGACATGGAAAAAATAGTCATTCGCAGTATTTCTTACCTTGTATTAATATTCTTCTTTTTTTTTTTACATTTATCATTGTGTTACTGTTCGTAGACTACATTTCTGAACTAGCCTACCAATCACCGAAAAAAGCACCAGAAGCATGTAAGAAGGAGTGAATGATTCACGTTACCTGCACCGTAAATAACCAATAGCCGGTACACACCTTTGATGTTTGGTCGGGTTCAGGTGCACTAAGTATTATTTAAGTAGGCCAAAGAACGCCAAAGAGTAGGAAAAAGAAGACAAACGAAGACAAGATTTTATAAGTTTCTTTCCAATAATTGCTTGGTTTCTATAAATGATATTATTATATAAATGTACATGTAAACTTAATATATGCCATTTGTGTGTGTGTGTGTGTGTGTGTGTGTGTGTGTGTGTGTGTGTGT
>NW_004798235.1:113316-126966 GCF_000002075.1 Aplysia californica | reverse complement strand
TAAGTCCCGAAAGACGCTTCCATCAGTGTGCATGAACTGAAGTTGACCCCGTGAACGGACCGTCCCCGACACGCGCGGAACTCACACGCCGAAACAAAGTCATGTCACAAGACAGACAGACAGACAATAACAATCAGCTGGGAAAGGAAAGAAGTAGGACCTCAAATAACCCAGATTACGTCTGTTGTTTAAACCGGCTCTGCCATGTTTCTACACATTTGTAATATATAGCTAACAAAAATAAGCGACCGCATATCTTTTATTCAGTTTTACTGCACTTGCAATACAATTAGTTTTTTGGGATTGTTTTTTTTTAGTAAGAGTTTTACTGCACTTACAACACAATAAGTCATATAAGTGCCGAAGACTAGAGGTGTTACAAGAGAGTAAAAAACACAGAAAAGAAGTAGAAGAGATCAGGACGATAGATGTATGATAGGAAAGGAGCACAAACCACACCACAGCACCCGCCAACAACCCACGGTGATATAAGTGCCAGAAATTAGAGGTGTTACAGAAGAATAACAAACAGAAATAAGAAGGAGAGATGAAGACAGATATTTGATGAGAAAGAAGGCGCAACTATCTACCAGCACACCATTGATAAAACTGACAGTCAAAGCATGCTTCTATAAAAACAGACAAAAACTTTAAAAACATGGAATGTACTGACACTTGATTAAATAGAACTACTTGACAAACTGAACATTCAAGAATAAGAATCTTGGCTAGACTCGTAAATATCTGCACAAATTTTACACAGCACATATACAAGAAGTTTGTTTTTTTCAACCCCCAAAACACCCAAATTCAGACACAACAGCAGTGAAAAAAAGAACCCTGTAACTGAGTGGGAGGTCTGCAGAATACTTATTAAACATCTCCATCTGGTATTCACAGACAAAGAAAAAGCCTTCCACAAGATCAACAGAGACAAGCTGCACTAGTATGATACCAAGGGGCAGATGCTGGACAACATCAGAACAATTTACAATAACAGCAGGAGCATCCTAGTCCACACCACTAGTGGCACATCTGATTGGTTGGTTCCCAGTAGCATCCGGATTCAGGCAGGATTGTGTCCTCACCCCTCTGTTTTTGTCATCATTTTGGACCGATAACAACTGCAGCTAACCCAGACTCTGAGCCACTCAATGAGTTATTGTTCACCAACAAGCAAGTCAATAATTAACAGGGAATACTGGGATGTAGCTGGGCTACAAGAATATAGATATACCAGATCAATGCTTGCTGCAAGCGGTATGAAAATTAATGTGAGCAAAACAGAGGTTCTGAGTACCTGTAGGAAACCCGTAGCACTTGAAACCAATATCAACAGATCCAAACTGAAGCTAGCCAGTCAATTCAAATATTTAGGCAGAATTCTTTTAGAAGATAATTTAGTAGAAAAACAAATTGAAATTTGACGCCAGAAAGTAAACACAATATCAGTTATCCACTAACACTTCTCCTAAAACACCCAAAACTTCCCAATAGACAATAAGGGAAAACTCACCAATTCCACATGTTTGTTTAAAAGCAGAGGTTTTACGGCGCTCGCAACTGCATAAGGTCATATGAGCGCCAGAAGATTAAAGGTGTTACAAGAGAGTAACAAACACAAAAAAGAAGAAGGGGAGATCAGGACAACAGAAGTTTGATAGGAAAGAAGACGCCAACCGCACCAGAGCACCCGCCAACCACCCACAAACTTCCCAATAGACAATAAGGGAAACTCATCAATTCCACATTTATCAGAGACAAACTTGACCCTTGACCAAAACACAGGAAAAGAAACTGACCACCTGCGAGATGAAATGTCTGAGGAGAATAATGAACAAGACCAAGAGAGACCAGGTCAGGAACAACACCAGTCCTCCACCATATTGAACAACAGAGAGTAAAATGGTTCCGCCACCTCCCAAACAGCACTGCAAGCCTACAACACGGGACACTCTGGTTGGAGAAGCACAGAGAGACAAAGACATCCCTGAATCAACTCTGTAAACAGCACTCTCAGAGTTCTCTCTGTTACAAAGCAGTGGTACCAGTGGAATGAAAAAAGGAAAAGTAAAGTAAGTAAGCTAAGCATCCATGAAATAAGTATGCAGACTCTAAGCTAAATCAACATAGAAAAGTGGGCATGCGCAAAGTCTATGAGGCTTTTTTTAAGTTTAAGAAAATGTTTTGAATGCTTGAAAAAGGACTGGAAAACAGCTGTATGCAAAAGAGTCTGTGTGACGAAGTCCCAAGAACTGTGTCTCTTGTCTTCCTTGACTGGATTCAGTGTCAGAAATTATATCTTACTGACATATACTGACACAACATCTCAGCTCTGTGCTCCGAGTCACTACTTTAAAAAATGCAAGGCTCAAAAGAAAAAGATATCTTACCTTCTTTGGGCTTGGCATCTTTTTTATGTAGTTGAAAGAATGTTACCTGTGAACAAAACAAAAAAGGGTTGGGGTAACAGAAATGCTAAAAATAACATCCATATTCACTGCTTATCCCAAATGCACACACAAACTTTACAACATTCCTTGTAGAAACCACCAAGAAATTTTTAAAAATTGTCCAATATTGAATAAGAGAGAAAAGCATAGCTTATTAACAATCAATATCAAATTTATAATGCAAGGACAATAGTCTGAAGCCCAACAAATAACAATTCCCAAAATGTAAACACAGTGACTACCAGGGAATAAACAAATATTAACAAAAGTAAAAGGAACTAATAACAGACATTTTTACGCTGCTTTGAAAAACCAGTGTAATTATTATAAAATAAGCTAAAGACTACAAATAAAAAACACTACAACAAACGCACCCAACGTGGAATACAAAATTTAAAACAACACTCTGTGATCAAAAAGTGACATGAAAATTTGAATTTTTGTGGAAAAAAGAAAGAGTAATTAGATCTAGATCAAAGACAAAAAATAACATCAAATATCCAAGAGGGTTGAAATAAATTTTTTAAAAAGAATCCACAAGAACACAATGGCATTAGCAATTTTTTTGCAGGAAACATTTTATTCGGTTTCTGTAAAATGCAATATATATACAAAATTCTGAGTACAGACAAACTGGTCATTAAAAAAAAAATTCATTTGAAATTGATGGCAAATACATTTATTTTTTTCATTACAAAACATACAGGTGACTTGAAATAGGACTGTGAAAAAAAGATGAAATAATGTGTGAATATCAGCAACGCACCCTTAAAACCTCAGGAACTCGGTAGCAGCTCCAAATAATCACTACCCCAAATTTACACAACAAAAAGCCACAACCAATGACAGTCGGACTGATAAGGAGAAGCAAACATGAAAAGTTTTGACTCTTTTAACTTATCAAATATTTGAGGACTACATGTGGACAAACATTATCTCTTCCATCAAGGTTGACAAATTTTACCCCCTATACATAGTACACACTAGTGCAGCTCATAATAATTCAAACCATGAATTTAACCTTCATTCAACCAGTCAACTGGCACACACTACACCTCAGCAGTTTAAATATTACTGATGATGATATCAAGATGACCAATTTCTGCTGAGCACAAAACCTTCACTATGTACTTAAAACAAGGCTTTTTTAACATAGATCCAGCTGACTTGTGTGTGTATCATTGCCCATTATGAGAAAATAAAAAGGATTCATTTTTCAAATGTTATGACAAAAACAACCTGCATGCCTTGCCTTTGACAAAACAACCATGGTATATTCACCATCATCTCTTTTACTGTAAAGCACCTGCCAGTTAAAACAAAAAACAACATTCTCCTCAAGGCTCAAGTTATTTGTTCTCGCCTTGAACTTCAAGCCGTGGTGCCCTCCAACATTCTCAATATACGTAGGGGATCACTTTTTTGGGCACCACATTTATGTACCGCGTCCATCCAGAGTGATACTTGGTCTTTTTTACCTGCGCTGCTTGGTGTAACCATACAAACATGGTGATGTATATGATGGTCAGTACCACCAAGGAGAGACCACTCAGCCCTGTAGAGACAAGAAAAGGGTTTTGGAAAGATCTAAAGGGAGAATTTTTCATTCAATGAGTCTACAGAACAATAATTCACACAACCCTGACCCTCTTCCTTTTTTTTCATTTAGAGATTTCTGACTGGAACCTCTCATAATTCATCCATCCTCGTAATTACCATTCAATGTTGACCTGTTCATCCCATGAAAAAACACTGGTCAACACCTATCAATCTAAAACTGCACAAAAAACTGCTGCATGTTGTTACACTGACAACTCCATGAATCATGTACACGAATATAGCAATTAATTTAACGGAAATCCTTACCCATACTATCTTTCCTTCCCACAAATAAAGACATTTTATATACAGGCTACCCTCAGGGTGAACATAATTATGTTTGTGAAACCAGTAACCCCACTTCAAACTAAATCTTGATCCCAGACACTGTGAAGCATTATTTCTCCATTTTGTTCAGTCTTTATCAAAACTTAACTTTCTACTGAAATAAATAGTGACTGACAAGTGCTTTCCCACTCATGAGATGAGCAATACAAAACAAAAACAGGTGGATGAATGAGTAAATTACATTTTCTACTGGGACTGCCTTAACACTTTGCAGTCACACAGCCAGCAGTACAAAATAACCCATCTGGTCACCCAGCCAGGAGAGTGACTGCAACAGACTTTTCGGGCCTGGCGCAGAACTGCACCAGGTGATCAGAACAGATAATTTTCACCGTCGCATTCTTGCGCCAAGTGACTTCAAAGTGTTACACAGTTCCCAAACATCATCCAAGTTAACTCAAGAACAGCTAAGATTTATAAGAATAATTCTCCAACTGTTGGTCATCTTAATGTTTCTGCTCCTTACCACAAGCTATAATCCAAGAGAGCCAGATAATCATGTAGCCGAGGTAGTCAGGTTTCTGAACAATTCCCCAGTACCCACTGATCAACAGCCGCCGACCTGGGACAGTGATGGACTTCAGACCTGCGCACAAATGTTCAAAAAACAGCCATTCCAATCAGCTGACAAATTTCAAGCACATTACACAAAGAAATAACATACCATACTTACTGTATGCCTAATGGAAACATTATTTTTGCTCTTCAGTAACTCAGTTTCATCACAATTCTAAATTAGGGTTGGGTAAAAGTCTTCTGCAGTTTTGTTTGAAACCAAAGCAAACAAACAAAAAAATAATAGAAAAATAATATTAATTCTCATAAAAGTGATCACAAATCACTACCTCAGAATCACAAAGTTCTATCTGCTCAGTATCTAGTTTTGACAAATTTGACGTTAAAAAATTTGAGTTTCGCAATATTCCAAGCTTTTTCGAATACAATTCTTGTAATATCTTAATAACAACTCCGAATAATCTTCGATTTTGAAAGAGTGGATAGAGCATTTGATTTCTGACCTTATCGTCTTAGTTACTCAAAATGGCTAAAAACGTCCCAGTACTTTGTAATTCTGAGGTAGCAAAATGTCAATGTGCTTTAGCCGAGACAAGCTTTTGTACTGTTGTAGAAATCTGATGTTAGCATACGCACTGCCCCTGCATCTTGTAATAATAATTTTTTTAAAGAAGAAAAGGTAAGGTTACCTAGCACTTCATGTACTGTTTCAAAATATGCAACATTTTGGTGTTCAAAGTGAAACCTCATCCACAATCTCTGCCCACTCCTGATCTAAACTATACCATATTTCTTTAACGGCTTTTTAGACAATTCTAGCCCCATTTATTATTACTCTACAGGTATAATACTTGCGCCCCGAAATAGAATTTCAAAGATTCAGATACATAAGCAGAGAAGATAAAAGACTTGAACCAATACGAAAAGCACTTTGTAATAATTACTATCATTTCCTTATTTCCTACTGGATTACAATGTGACCCTTATATGAATATTAATAAAATAAAAGAATTTAATAATATACCATGAGGGACTCATTCACATTTTGAACATCAGTGCCATTAGTAATTCCTACTCCTTTTTTCTCTGTATTTTGTTTCTGCTTGTCTCTTTCTCCCCAAAGTACTAAATGATAACGTGGCCATGTGATACTGAGCTTCTCCTTACTCAAACATTTTAAACATTTCATCTAGAATAAGTGCAGTCTGATAACTTACTCCTGTATGCATTTGGATCAACAGCAAAATTTTCTTTCTGATGGATGGAGCTGGTATAGATGATAAAGCCAAACACTGAAAAAAAAATGAAATTAGTTATGATAATTTCAGACACTTTTTATAACTTGCATGCTGCAAACATTGTAACACCGAAAAATCAATTTCAGTAACTGTCAACAATAAATATTCTACAATTTCTACAACAAATGTTCTTTAATTTCAGGAAAATACTTTGATTCCAAAATAGTCGTACTCCCCATGGGCATTGAAATCTAAAGGGGTTTGTGGATTCAGGAAGGAAATAGAAACCATGCAGACGTCAGGAACTACAATATCCACACCATCATATCTTAGACCTGACAAATAAACCCCTCATTCTCTCTGTCTAAAAAATTAGCTCAATTCACTTTCCTTCAGATCCATGTTTCCCATGTGCAAATTCTACAAGTAAACTACTACATTGCATTTATGGAGGTGGATGTTTTTTCTGTACATCAAGCATAGAAGGAACATAAACAAGAACATAAGAGATAACTGAAAAAGTGAAACACTCACAGAACAGCACGCAGTCAGCAAGCATGGCAGGTTTAGGTAGAACTATTTCAGTGACTGATGTGTAGAGCACTGGAAGGGAGTGGAAGAAAGGCAGGTACAGGAGCACTTTCAGCAGCCAGAAGAAGCCCAGCTTTTCAGAATCTATAAACGGCTTTTTCATTAGGAAGCTCTGCAACAAAGAAAATGAAATTTCAATATTAACGATGTACCCGTGACCCTTTGAACCCCGGCCCCCAGATCCTATATTTTGACCCATGCACATCAGCTCCACTCGGACAACTGCTATATAGTACATTATCGTACGCTGAAACATTCATTCAAAAGTTGGTGTCAGACGGCTAATACTTCACTAAAACAAGTCTTTGAATTACAGAAAAAATAAGCATCTAACACAATAAAATAATGGTCAAAAAGAAAGGGAAAAAGAAAGCACAAAGAAAAAATATAGCAAAAAAGGCAATCCCAAAAAAAAGGAATGAAAACTTTAAATATGTTGTCTCAATGTGAGAAACAACCTCAATAAACAATATCTGTTTCTATCAAACTGTATGTCAGTGTTTAAGTTGTGACATTCAATTTCAAGGGAATATATCTCACGACATGGTATCCACAGTAATACATGAGCAGTCAACAGAACACTATACCTGAAGCACATACTACTATTAGATCATTCTGCATTACTAAACACAAGTGCACCAGCAACTGCAAAATGTATACAACACTAAAGAAAAACAAATTTGTGCACTCACCTCATACAAAAGAGTATGGGCAACTAAAAGATACTGTGTCGTAGCCAGAAAAGCCAGCGGTGCCGTCACAGTGTGCTTCAGGGCAAAGTCCAGGAGCACTAGCAAATCCAACAAGGCCAAAGCAACCAGTCCCACATGAACATAGAAGAAGTACTTCAGTTCAACTTGGGCGAGAGTCAGTGTTGTGCAGGACCCATGATAAAAGGCAGAGGGAAATGACTTTTCTGGAATAGAAAAACAATAAGACTTGTTTTCTTAATTATGTATTAACAAAAATTCACGAGGATGTCTGATAAGTACAAATGCACACAGCTTTCTGTCTGAGTAAATTCTATTCAACTTTAAAATGACAAATTGCATTAGATACAAAGCGGAGGTAAGAAATGTCGCAAATGAGCTACGTTTGAAAAGCCAACTAGAAAAAGGTCCATTAAAAATTACTAAAAATGAATAAATGTGTAAATGTAATATAGATCTAGTAAGTTTTTATGAGCCACACTCACAACAATATTTTGTGTAATTCCAAAGGTGAGGCTTTGTGAAGAGCATTTAATTTTCAGTTAGATTAGATGATAACTGATCACCACAAATATTTGCTAAACCCTTCAAGAATAAGATATAGCATTAAGAAAAGAAGAAAAGAAAAACCTTTTTCAAAAACCCTAAAAAGGTTACGTCTCCATAAATTTTAAGAAAATAGCATGAACAGAACCCCCAACAACACAACAACCCCCCCCCCAAAAAAAAACCCCCTCAGAATATATACAGCACTCCAACACAATTAAGTCATATAAGTGCCGAATCAGACTAATACAGATTACCATCACTCGAAAACCTTGGGCTGTTGGGTTTTTTTAAACCAAAATATGAACTGTAACAAAGTGAGGAACACACCAACCCACCTGTTTTACCAAATTGTCCTCCAATTTTCAGACGTGACAAAAGAGCCAGGATTCCACTGAATACGAAGCAAAAGACTGTGGCAGTTGTAAGAAGCCTCAGATATTCAGCATGCGCCAGGTGAATATAAGCCGGCTTCAGATAGGCCAGAGCAAACAACAACAAGCTCGTGCACATCAAAGAAGAAAACCCAGGGGGCATATTATGATGCTCTGAAATTGGCATGAAAAAAAAAAGGGAATTGAGTCATTGATAAAACTGCCAAAATTCAGTAGCAAAGCAAAAAACAAATATCAATATATGCATATATATCTAAATAAAACAACATTAACCTTAGATTCAAGTATCATAATATAAATCAGTAAGGGTTGCAATAGCAAACAAACTTTACAATAACAAAATGAAGATGAATTATTAAACACTCAGCCCTTATCGTTCAACATTCCTTGGCTTTTGAGTTTTGAGACTATAATAAAATATTAACCAGTGTGCAAAGAATACACAGCATTTTACTTTGTTTGCAGAAGGAAGGTGCAAAAGAATTCCTGATTCATCCATATATTAAACTTTTCAAGGAAACAGATGGGACAGGAAAAAGTGCCTTCTTTAAATTCGTATTGATCCCATTAACGTCAGACATGTGTTGTCAATCAAGAAAGTGATGAGAATTTAATAAGTTTAAGATTGTTACACTTTCAGAAGCACTAAATTAAATTTTTGAAAGTTCACTTTTCTCTGTTCTAAAAGAAAGGAAAAATACCTTTTTTACTGCTATGAGCAGCTGATAAACTGAAGAGAAACACAAGTGCAAAGAATCCAAAGAGCATGAGCGTTGCAGTAGTTGAGAAGTATGCACCAACATGGGTGGGGACAACCAAAGGAAGCTGGAACAAGACACACTGGTTCTGTTGAAAAAACAAGAAGGGAATAAAGTAACACTGGAATGAGACTTTACTAAAACATTAAAAACTCTTCAACAATAAGATTCACATTCAACAAAAATTTAACATTTTTAACAGTTAAAAATGACAAACATTAGACTACTCAAAGCACAAAACAGTCTGTTGGTTTGAACAAGAGTCCACAATGGTCAGAAGGAGATTAAAATTTAAAACCTAACATTGAATCCACCTCAGATTGTTCACGAAGATGCCAAGCAAAGGCATCCATTTTACTCCACATCCCTCTTGTAAAATAATGAGAAACTATGCGCAAAAGAATTCACTGGTTGTACTCTCATAAATTAAATCAGTGCAACCCCTCCTCGTGTGGGTGGATTATTTGCTCATATATTTTTAGGCCAGTACATGTAATACGTTTAAAACTTCATTATGAAAGAATTTGATGACAAAGCCGACAACTCGCTTTAGTACTAAACACTTTAAGTTTGAATTCAATACAACTAACCTTTTCACAGCGGAGATTGAGATAAATCAGGAATAAAGGCCCACATATTGTAATAAATATGTGAAAATACTTCCATTTGCTGCCCTCTTCTGATGGAATTCCACTTTCCTTCACTCGAAGTACCTTCTGAAATAAAACAAGAGAAACAAATCAAAGCAAGAAGTGGGAATCAAATACAAGGCAACAAAACAAGCAGGTTGAAGTCGCAAACATTCCGAAACTAATCACACTGCATTTAAATAATCTTAATTGTATATCTTTGCAGTTTCAACCCTTTTGATAATACAGTGGTCTCCAGCTAATAACATGCTCGACAAAAGCAAGATCTGCCTTAAGCAGAATCTAATTTTTTCCTACATAATTTTATCACTTCCAAGAGCAGATTCCAAATTGATAACTAATAGCACAATCATTCCTACGCTTGTGTCAGAAACAGACCAGCCATAAAATTACTCATTTCTCTTGGAACTGATGGAAGCCATGCAAGCAAAACATTACTTGAAGATGTGACTTTGGCAGGGAGAAAAAGATATTTAGGGGCAAGGTGTGAAACTGAAAGCCATCCAGTGGCCATGTGTGGCAGGAGGACAGTGTGAGAGGGCTGTGCTGTAATTATGATGGTCATTTTCTCCACCCCTTGGGGCAAGCTCAGCTCAATGACGCAACCCACTGCAAGTAATCAGATGCAAGGTGATCCACATAAATCAATGAAATTCAATAAAATACTTCACTTTAGATCACTCCACTTCAAATTTTGCTGAACAGCACATTACTGTTCTCATAAGAACATGCTTTTCTTGTCACTTGAGATGCATGCTATATAAGCAATCGCCTAATGTACTACATTTTTTGTGACAAAAACTTTACCATGCTGCCCCTTGGACAGAGTCAAAAAAGTGACTTCACATGAACAACCTAACTTAAGTCAACACTGAAGCTGAAGACAGACAACCCACATCGACTGTAGTGGCTGTTTCACCATTGGAGCATATTATGTCACCTGTCTGGCTCTTGTTTGCTCATCACAGGGTGTGTCAGTGCACATGTGACTGTGTGTGTATGTTCATCACCATCAAGTTTCTAGAAAACCACCTCAATTTTTTTATGTGGGGGCGGAACATATCCACTGAACTTGTCAAGAGTCAAACCACACAACCTATCAAGTAAAAACAGAAAATGATTCACACAAACAAAAAAAAACCCACGATGGCTTAATGAAAAAACAATATTATCCTATGATGTGATAAAAGCACAAATTACTTTGCAACAAAATAAGATATAGTTACCTTTGTGGGTGCCATATTCAAATATACTTATTGATGGACCATATCAATCAACACAGCCATGTAAGACCTGAAAACACAAATAAGGTAGAACAAATATAAACTCAACTTTTCCAATACCAAAAACTGTTAGGTAATTAAATTTTAATATTAATGTAAAATAGAAAATAATTATTAATACAGTTATACACAACACCCAAAGTTTTTGCATACATTTTACACTTCCAAACCGTCTCTGAATGTTAAATTAAATTTTGTAAAGGAAAAATAGAAAATAAAAAACATACAACAGATTTCTTCAATCATAAAAACATGCGCGCGCGCATTTTTCATTTTCTCCAGATTACTTGCAACACACTGGCTACTTATTCACTTAACAAAAATATTCCAACACAGCTTTCTTTTATCATCAGGTCAATTTCAACTTCCCTTTCACACCAAATCAAACAGTTTTGTTGTGAGGTGCTATCTAATTACACTTGAATCATGTGGTTTGCTAAAGAAATAGAATTCAAGAAGAATAAGTCAATAATTATTAAATGAGTAAATAATGTCTACATCATTTCAAAAGAGGAAGCACTCACCTGTGTAACAGTATGTTTGTCCCAAAACTTTAAACTCAAAACAAAACGAACGCAAGATAAATGCAACTGTCAGCAACTACTGGAAAGATAAAAACGGCACAAAAATTTCACTCTTCAAACATTTCCAAAAATAACATCACACAAAGAGTCAGTATCTCACTTGTCTACTTGCTCATTTTACTTTTTAATAGTAAAATGAAGCACTTCGACTGAGAACAATGGCAGTCGCTTAATACTGGGAAAGAGCAAGACAACAAAAACAACAGAGGAAGATTCAAGGAGATACACTCCATCAGCTGGTCCACCTTAAGTAATTATTTATATTTTGAGAAACTGTGAAACTGCTGATAAAGGGCTTGTTAAAAATTAAAAAATTTTAAGATTGAGAAACTGCTTACTGCTTTAAAACAACTACAGACATAAAATGTGGCCATTCCGTTTTCCCCTCCTCTTCACAACAAAAACATTTATAAAAAAGAAGCAATTAATTCTCTCTGCAATATTACACGAATCACATAGATCTAGAATGTGATAAAACTGCTAATACGTTTTTGTAACTCGTTTTTATCCCATGCATAAGGCGGGGGAGGGGGTATCATTGAAAATAAAGCGTAGTTTAGCTTCGCCACAAAAATATTAGATCTCCAGATAGATCTAATCTAGATTCTAGATCTAGAATCTAGTAGATCTAGATCTAGAATTCTAGATCTAGATTCTAGATCTAGAATTCTAGACCTAGATCTCTAGGCCTATATTATTATAAGTTTGTGACAGTTTTTAGGGTCAAAAAAAGTATTCCCGGAAGGTGGTCTGCTAATCTTCAATTTTACCTTTTTTTTTAAATGTTGAATTGAATCATATAACTATAAGCTAATGAACAGACCTTCTAGATCTAGATCTAGATCTCGAATATGACATGAAATGAGTGTATTCTGCAACTGCACTGCAGCCAAAAATTCAAAAATGAAAAATGACAATACCAATACGGTGATTTGACCCTTTTTTAACCCAGACCCAGCAGTGCAAATCTTCTGTGTGCAGGAGTGAATGTAGAAATGCACCCAAAATCTGCCCCACAAACGCAAACTGATCTGTTAATTGTGGTGTCTTCGTTTAGCACGTTTCAAATTTCATTGATGAGAAATTTAATGGGGAAGGGGGGAGGGAGCAATATTCAATATCGAAAGTTGAGTAAATGACATCCCGGAAGTCAACAGACCCAATTATCCAGATCTAGGTCACAACGACGGACCGTCAACAATAATAATCTTTCAATTGGTGTGTGTGGGCCAAAATCTCACCGTCATTCAAAAATGTATTATTCTTTTATGCATACGAATACGTATACACCAAATACGTATCACAAACAAGGTTCAGACAGTATCTTTGCACTAGATTAGTAGGCTAGTAATGATAGTGAGAAGCAAGTGGCACAGAGTTGTGTAGAGTCTAGAGGACAGTGGGTAACGTCGAGTTTAGCGTGGGGCTTCATAATGCGGCACATTGAAATCCCAAATCACGGAAAGCAAGACAGGTAAAATAAGAAATCGACACCCTCATCAAAGCAAACATATCAATATGTTATGTAATAA
This sequence comes from Aplysia californica, assembly GCF_000002075.1. Lineage (NCBI taxonomy): Eukaryota > Metazoa > Mollusca > Gastropoda > Aplysiida > Aplysiidae > Aplysia > Aplysia californica. Next base: position 113,763 of record NW_004798235.1, on the reverse strand, counting down.
CACAAAGAAAGGGAATAATACAATGAAATCGTTATAAATGTATTATTTACCGATTTTTGGTCTCTCAGTTGTATCCGTCGACGCTCACCCGATGACGCTTGGCGGGCTGTGTTCTGATTGGTCTAAATGTTTGATGTGAAAGGTCAGCTTATCTCATTGGGTGAACGCAAGAAAAGCAGTTTATAGTCTGTTTCACTCATTCCTTCCATTACAATTTCAGTGCAGATAGTAGTAGCAGTAGCCTAGTAGTTCTAGTAGTAGTAGTTGTAGTAGTAGTAGTAGTAGTAGTAGTAGTAGTAGTAGTAGTAGTAGTAGTCGTAGTCGTAGTCGTAGTCGTAGCAGCAGCAGCTGTGGTAGCAGTAGTAATAATAGTAGAACACATGTATTGTTGTAGTAGTAATGATAATAGCAAAAGAAGTAGTTACTTGTTGTTTTTGTTTTTATTGC
>NW_004798235.1:111801-112448 GCF_000002075.1 Aplysia californica | reverse complement strand
CTCCTGACTCTTTCTGCAGCCTTTCTACTGCTACTCCTTGGCTCCTTCTTACTGCTGTCTTTCAGCCACACCCCTGATCTTCTGGTAGGAAAGATCTGCTCCTAGTCTTCTCGGACAAGAGCGAAAAATCTCGGAGGTCTTGTGTGCAAGTTGCACATATTAAAGATCCCTTGGTGGTCCAAAATCGATGATAGTAGGCTCCTTCTTTCCTATCGAACCTCTATCATCCTTGTCTCTTTTCCTCCTTTTTTGTGTATGTTACTCTCTTGTAACACATCTTTTCTTCGGCACTTCTATGACCTTATTGTGTTGTAAGTGCCGTAAAACTCTAACTAAAACAAAAAAATCTGAGTGTAAGTAAGCTAAGCTAATCATTCATTGCGTGTGCGTGTGTGTTTGCCAGGTATTTGTGACCCAGGAGCACCGGTTCAACACGCTGGGCGAGCTGGTCCACCACCACTCCATCCACGCCGACGGGCTGGTGACCACGCTGCTGTACCCCGCGCCCAAGAGACAGAAGCCCACAGTGTTTGGTGTGAGCCCGGAGCCAGACAAGTGGGAGATTGAGCGTACTGAGATCGCCATGAAACATCGCCTAGGTGGGTCTTTCTCTCTCTCTCTCTCTGTGTATCTCTCTCTCTCTCTCT
>NW_004798235.1:109642-111084 GCF_000002075.1 Aplysia californica | reverse complement strand
CTCTCTCTCTCTCTCTGTGTGTGTGTGTGTGTGTAAAAATGTAAAGCCTTACATCGTTACTTTACCCCCACGGCGATATATTGAACATAACATTAATTTGGCCAACCGTAACGAGATAGCATCGTAACAAGCAATGGGGGCAATAATATAACCTTCAATAATGAGATGCAGGAGACTCAAAAGCTCAGCGCTTAATCGAACATGATTCACAGTTTCATTAAATAAGGGGAGAACTCCTGTTCCCCCAAAAAGGGAAAATTGCTAGGAATTATTTTCATGATAAATACAAGGCCTACTCTTTTTTTTTCTTCTTTTTTTTTTTTGTAGTTTATATCTCCATCTCAAATAATTATTTAATTGCCTGGCTAGGTGGTTCGCATGAACAACATATCAGAACTAAATAAGAAGGGAGTGGGATGCTTGCTTCTTCAGACTGCAATGCTCGGCACTTGTATGACCTTTTTGTGTTGCAAGTGCCGTAAAACTCTTACTAAAATGAAAGACCGTAATGTAATTTGCAATAAAATATTATGTAATGAGTTACGCCAACATCGACACAATTTAGACCATTTAGGAAGAGGGCTGCTTATCAAGTCATTCCAGACTGGGTGGGATACAACATCAGACGGTGACACTCGATAAAAACTTTAATTTTTTAAAAACCTTCCCCACTCGAATCGATCGAACTCACGTCTACTATGTAAAACAGCGAAGAGTTTAACTGGTCGCTTTTAAGGACAAGGGGGCTAACCCAGATTTCGCGGGTTTCCAGAAATCTTGACTTACACCAAAAGTGGGCATTGCCCTGCCTATAGGAGAAGTTTGGTTTCATTGGTGGGTATATTTGTTTGGTTATAGAAAAAAAAACTCCCCTTGTCTTTTAAAGAAACTGAACAAGGAGCAAAAACTTTACCTTCGATTTTCTCAAAACAGCTTTCTCCGGGAAAGCCCCCTATTGTGCTTAAAAGCGACCAACTATGACAACGCAAACGCCAGTGTTGTATGGTGTGCTGTAACTGAATACACGACTTTAAAATATTCGTTGCGTTACCAAAGGTAGTATAGCCTATTACTTCCTACTATAGAGGCAGTTGGCATGAAATAATGAGGTCGCAGCCTGGTCTGAAAGAGACGAAAAAAGTGACCTACCTAGAAGAATTAGAACGAAGAGAACCTAGGCTAGCTCGGATCACATCTGGGCCGCAGGCAGGCTTTGCTTGTGGTGCGGACGAAAACGGGAAAAAAATCACAAGAGGAACAGAGCAAGATCTCGTGACATTCCACAGAAGATGTCTTCGTCCTATATCACGAGCGGCCACAGAGGGATAGAAAAAAGGAAAAGAAAATACACACATACATGTAAAAATGTCATCCCAGACCACTCCACCCGAGGCTAACTGCTAGACACTTGGCCTTACCCCGTTATCTCTCTCTCTCTCTCT
>NW_004798235.1:108284-109340 GCF_000002075.1 Aplysia californica | reverse complement strand
CCCCTCTCTCTCTCTCTCTATCTCTCTCTCTCTCTCTCTCTCTCTCTCTCTCTCTCTCTCTCTCTGGCGGCACCCGTTGCAATAATAATATAGTACGTGCGTAGCATGCCCAGACCCAGATAAGTAAGTGTGCTCCCTTCGCCCTAGCCTGGAATGTGTTGTTTAATGTAAACTGCCCAGCAGACAAAAATTAAAGGAGGCATTTGGCTTCCTTCAGGGGGCACATCCGCATGCCTTGATGCCGCTACATCCACTTGATCTACAGCGTTCTGTGCTACAGAGAGGGTTTATAGTATTACTGTAAACTCTCTGGTGCTACACGTATTTTCTTCTGCCTCATCAGTTTGGAATAATAAGCTTACTACTATCATGTTACTTTTCGAAAACGAAATATGTTCAGCCATAATTTGATTTCATGTTATCATACTCTGCCCTCTACGGCAATAAATAAATTTGTTTTGCTCTGTCTAGGTCTTTATTTTCTGTCTCTCTGTCTCTATCTCTGCCTCCGTTTCTTTCTCTGCCTCCGTTTCTTTCTCTGTCTGTCTGTCTGTCTGTCTGTCTGTCTGTCTGTCTGTCTGTCTGTCTGTCTGTCTGTCACTCAGTTCTCTCTCTCCTCTCTCTCTCTCTCTGTCTCTCTGTCTCTCTCTCTCTCTGTCTCTCTCTCTCTGTCTCTCTCTCTCCCTCTCTCTCTTTTTTTTAGTCTCATACTTGTCATACGCCCCACTTTCGTCTCACTCCTTTACCACACCAACGTTATAAATGTATCATGTGTAGCCCTCGCTGTTGAGCTCGCTACATTTTGAAGATCAACTTTTGCATTAAACTTCTCCTCCGCCAGCCCGCCCCGTAGTTGCATCGCACAAGTCAGTTTATGATGGGAACTTATTCTGACCTGTTATGCTTGGCTGGCATCTTTGTCTGCCGACCGGCAAGAAGGTTTTATAAGTTAGTATAAAAGATCCTAACTGCCGATCTATCCTCCCGCATGACTGTCTGCTTGTCTGTCTGTCTGTCTGTCTGTCTGTCTGTCTGTCTGTCTGTCTGTCTGTCTGT
>NW_004798235.1:85602-105681 GCF_000002075.1 Aplysia californica | reverse complement strand
AGAGAGAGAGAGAGTTAACTAATAGATATATTGAAAGAAAAAGATTGACAGAATTTGAGCACCTTCTACGCGATTTCACAAAACAGTATTGGACAGTCAGTCTACCCAAGCAGGGCAACGCCCCAACAATGAAAAGCGCCTTTTTAGAAAAAAAAAATTATAGTCTTGAATGAGAAGGTGCGCGAGGTACAGTAAAATCGTGGCGGGCCAAGAAAGAAAACGCGATCCAAGATTCACCTGGTACTCAAGCGCCCCAAGTAAAATCAACAGTTGAGGATTTGGTCCTATTGTGAATGAAAGGAGAAACACGACGTAGTTAGCTGGGTCAACACTTGGGAAACACTGTTTCTAAAGTTGGCATTGTTCTGGCATTAGGCTGACTTGGGCAACAGGGGATACGAGTTCGGAGGAAAATTTGGGGAGGGGCGATATTTTTTCAAGTACAGTATCATTGACTCCATGACCCTTAGAGATTCTTCCATACCTACGTTTTCAACCACCTGTTCAATAATGTAGTAGTTTACTTTAAAAAGTAATATGCACTTTATTTGTGTCTCGCTGTCTAATCATAAATAATGAATAATTAATGATAAATATAATAATTAATATTATATTATTTATAAACATACGAATTATTTGACAAATATGCAAAGAAATAAATAAACAAATAAAAAAATCTACATTGAAAATACACGTATAAAATGATTATCTTCTTTTAGAACGATTAGGCTTATAAAAACATTCCCCAACAAACTCAACAAACCTATGAGGCTATGACGTACGACCACCGGTGTCTTTTTACGTTTTGTTTCCTCCACCCTTTATGGTGGTTTTGATTTTTTAAATTTTGATCCCAAGGGAAGCTACTCTGATCGGATTTCTCTTAGCCTACCTCTCTTCCATTCCTTTGCTTTTGTTTCACCTTGCAAATCTGTTAGTGTTAGCATTACGAAACAGTAAATAAAGCTATTCTAAAGAACTTTCAAGGAAGCCATGAACAGGTAATACACTGGTATTTTAAAGATAAGTCAGCACTTTGTTGATACGATTTTCTAGATCCATAGATCTAGATCTAGATATATATCTCTAGATCTAGATATCTAGTTCTACGACAATAATGATAATGATGTTGTCCAAAAAATAAACCGGCGGACAATTTCTCAAGTTTCTGAGATGATTGAGATTGCGTTCGGCCTTCGGCTTCGCCTTCTGTAATGAGAGGATAACTGCTATCTAATCCTAGATTCTACTTGTTAGTCTATTTTCGTTGGTTTCAATACTCACTGTTTCGAGCGGGGAACGATGAGTGTGGGTCGTACAGGTCCGGAGCCCCATCCACTGTGTCGACCCACCAGTAGCGTCGATCCCTGTTCAGACTAGGTCACTAGGTTTTAGTCGTGGCTCGGAAGGCCAGTTTAACCGTCGCCGTCTGTTTATATACCCCCCGTGCTCTCTTATTCTCCTACACCCACTAGGCTACACTGAGTCTGCTCACTTATTTCATGTGATTCTGGCTTGTCTGGTGATCACAGCGAACCATAAACCACACCTTCCTTTTGCCTCTGAACTTCGCCTTCTTCAGAAAATTCAATTCAATTCATACTGCTGCTTCATGCAGCATCATATAATCTATTGCAAGGGCATGGTTATTTTTACATTCGTTGAGGTAACTTTTGTGATGATGTGACTTGGCATTCATTCTGGTTCAGAAGACTTTAAAACTTGTAATTTGTATTTGACTTGTAACCTGACTTTGTTGCACGTAGATTTAGCCTCTGCCTCTATATATTTGAAGTTTATGTAGACTTCACTTTTGTTACACCACAGGTAGCACAATAATTCTAGCTAGATCTAGATCTAGATCTTGATTTAGTAATGTAAGAACAAAAAGTGCACTTCTTCAGACTAAGTCGAAGACCTCCCCTACCAGCCACCAGTCCATCATCATCAATACCTCGCTCTAAATTTGTCAGGTGGTTTTAGTTTGGTTTAGGACAAGGATGCAGTGTAGTCAATTTACTCCATTACCAGCCTCAGGTCGTTGGTAGGGGGATTTTTGGAATATAATTTTGTGAAATTTAATGATTGAAACAACTTTAAGTCTTAACTCTTGTCCTGCGTCTGTGCTGAGATGCGAATCTTATCAGCAACCGATTACGTTGGACGTTCTGGGCAGGCCGCCGGGGTCACTCAGTATGTACAGTTGGTGCACAGGGCGCGCACCGGGAAACATGTGTTTTCGCCATGAATACCGTGGGAGTGTGTTAATCGATGATGAAAATAACGCTCTATCTTTCATAGCTTTCTATTTATAAAGTGTTACAAACTCATGAATTTTATAACCCCCTCTCACAAGCTGATAAGACATTACGAGTAGTTACGCCCATTTGAATAACCTTTCTAGACGCTCTTGTTATGAATGACCTGAGGTTCGAAAGGGGATATAGGTCAATTTCCGAATGTTTTGCACTCAAATTGTTCTTTGTACCTGCACAATGGTATTCAAACTATCAAACAAGCTTATTTTTTATCAGGTAGTATCATTTCATACAAAGTCAAGCTCATTTGAAAGATTTTGTTTAGAAAATGGATGTCTTGTTTCCTGACTATCCTTTCGAGCTCCTCATGTCTAAGTGGGTCAATTTCTTCTATAATTTCATTGGAAGAACATCTAGAGCTACCAACTTGGCGTGTTTTGAATGAGACGTATGTATGCCTCGATTACGAACCAACGCAGACGGTTCTAGAAGAAGGCCACAAAAGCACACAAACTCAAGCACACACACTTGACCTGCGTGAATGGGGATCCGACGCGGGACCCGAATTTCACGTGAGATGATGCTCGGCGCGCGTGCGCTGAACCAGGGGCTAGACTGACGTGGGACCAGAAAGCAGGCCAGGTGCCGAAATAGGCTTATCGGGCGACATAAACCCGGCCCCTGCAGGACGAGGGTTAAGGTCACTCTCTTTCTGGAGTTCAGATTATAATACTGTACCCAGTGTTGTGTACCGTTTGACAGCGGCTATTTGGACTCAAGTCTCAATAATATAACCTCCCATGGCTATTCGAACTCAAACTTCAATGAGCGAGCGCAATCACTGCGTGTGAAGCAGACGGGCAATTCGACCGTGGCCTTCCTTGGTTTCTACGATCTGGCCAAAATTTTCAACACAAATTAAGAAAAGTATTAGTGACGTCAAAGTGAACAATAGTTGCAAAATCTCAATTACTACACAACAAAGGAAAACAGGAAAACGGCTATCTGAGCTCAAAGCAGTGGAAAAAATTGAAAATCAAAGTTTCAGAACAAGAAAGGATTAGATCTATAACTATCAGTAGGTAGTCTAAACCCGCTTTAATTTGACGAGAAAGACAAAATCATTGATCAGTTGGAAGTCCAGTTAGAAATTAAGAAGAGAAAAGTTAAAACCCTTCCAAAGGGAACAAAAGTCAGTCTTTCAATTAGTGGTCTGAATGAAAAGCTTTTCCAACAGCATACTTCACGACATGATGTTCAAATGAAATCAGGACAAAACAATACGTTATATTCTTATAGTGTTAGACAAGCAACAATCCTTCTGCAGTCTTTTAAATGTAAATCTGTGATTCTAGTGTAACTACGTGTAAGAGACAGTGTATGTGTGTGTGTGAAAGAGAGAGAGAGAGGGGGGGGGGGGGGGGGTGGAAGAGGGATAATTTACTTCTTGCCTGTGTGAACCATGTTGTGGGTATGTGTTGAGACAACTTTTAAACTGGTTGGTTTTCATGTTGTGATTCATGTCGCTCTCTTGCTATTTTGATAAACTAATAGACTGATGCCACTTTAAGTAGTTTATTTGTTTGTGCTGGCTGAGTGCTGATGTTTAAACCATATTATATAACTTATAACAGTAAGACGTCCATTGAGGTGTGTAACGGTTTCTGTGCAGATCATCATAATTCTATATTTTGCACAATTTGTCACATCTATTTATTTATATAGTGTAATGGAAAGCTCTGTACATATAATGCTCTCTCGTTTTTAGGTAAATGGGGGATTTGGGTCTGAAGCTGGGCACAAAGAGAAATAGAAGAGACTTAAAAATTACAAGCACCATCCTTACCACCCTTTGAATTTTCAAAATTATTTTTTTGTGCTGTGCATTAGCTGAGGAACACCATGTAATCATTGTTTCAATGTCACAGCTAGAAAGAAAAGGGACAGCTTTAAAGGAATAAAATCTCATTTTCTGTTCTTCAGGTATATTCAGGTGATTCTCAACCACTGAAAATGGACAAGGTTGGCCGATTTCTCAGAAATAATGTTGTGCTATTGACTTGTGGGACTGTTTTTGCTGGGATACATTTTGTTTGGTACCACATGCAATTTGACGAGGACTTTGTACCTAAGAGACAGCAAAAGGAGAAAATCGAACTTGGTTGGATTACTTTGACGGATCCCAACACTGAGAAGAAAGAGGAAGTCAAGGAAGCACAGGAGTGAGAAACATTTAATCATGGAGAAGAAGGAAACGACGAGGTTTGTTTTATTTAAGTAGGAAGTTAAATTATGAACTCGGCAGTTTAAAAAGAATTTTGCAGCTTTGTTAATGACTGTTTTTTTTCTTCCCCTTTATTTATTTTTTGTTCTTTACTTTTGTGAACTGGTTTAAAGAGAAAAAAATCTTGAAACATATGACCACATCAAAATAGAATGATCACTCTCAGTATCTTCTGAGGAAAGAACCTGTTGTGATTTTTTGCCTTTTGGACTCAACAAATGCAGCTATAATTTCACCCTGTCAAAATCCATCCTCAGATTCGTCCAATGTCTACTATGGGACCACCCGTATGAGACAATGGACCATTTTGTGTTACTGATGCTCTTTCATATATTTTGTGTGAAGACTCACTTTTGTGGGTAGTTGGCGAGTGCTCTGGTGTGGTATGATTCTTCTTTCCTAGCTATCAAACATCTATTGTCCTTATCTCGCCTTCTTTTTTATTATGCTTGTTACTCTCTTGTAACACCTCTAATCTTCGGCGCTCATTCTATGGCCTTATACAGTTGCGAGTGCAGTCAAACGTCTACTAAAAACTCACTTTAAGAACACACTTTAAATTTAAATATAATTGGACCTAAGGGGGAAAGCTCGTGTATTGCTTTTTCGAGAACAACAAAAAGTCATAGTTCACTGACCAAACTGTTTTCATCTGCATTCAGTGGACACATTCCATATCAATTTAGAATATTACAGCGTAGACTCACTTTCAGATCATATATTGTCATGTGCCTATAGATTGTGTTATTGTTGCCTAGTTTTGAAATTCTTCTTTGTAATTTTTATGATAATGTATTATATCTGCAGGGGAGCACTTTTGATGTCATATCGTCGACTGGTCACCTGGGTTAACAGAAATAAGTTTTTGTCCCTGGTCATCTTTGTCAGCGGTTCGGCAGTAGCCAGTGTGTTTGTTCCAAGAGATGTGACTCCAACAGCTTCGGAGCGTGTGCAGTGGAGGAGGGGAAAAAAACTTGCAGAAAAAGTAAGCTTTGTCTAGTGGTGCAGTCACCCTATGATTTGAAAAGCTGGTAATTGGATGTTCTATTTTTAAACAGTTACCCAGTGACTTTTTTATTGTTTTAAGGAAGAAAGTTAAATTTGATGCTCTTCTCTTACTCAGGATTGCAGATAGGTGGGAGCAATATGTATGACAAAAGAACAATTTCTAAGAATATATTTCCCCTCTTTTTTGGTAAAATGACTCTGTGAAATGTCACAGAGGATTAATAACAAGGGAGCAGATGCTGGCCTTTACTTTGCCCGCCTCTCATACCAAAGGTTTCACTTCTATGTTTTCTATTTTCGGTTGGTACCCGCATGATCAAGGGATAAATTTGGGTCATATTATGAAAGCTCTCTGCCCTGTGAGGTGTAGTGAGGTTGGCTTGTAGTCTTCTGGATAAAGAAGGAAACCTGCCTTAAGTAATCATTTCTCAAAAGAAAGTTGAAAAAGAGCAGGCCTTTCCAGACAGGCTATAGTATAGGTCCTAAATAAAGAAAGACTTTTTTCTTTGCTATGCTTTTTGTTATATATATGTTAATTTGACTTGTCTCATCTCTTCTTAGAATGTTAAAAAAAATCAAGATATGTATTCTTGATAAACATTTTCATTGTGTGCTTCTGTACCATTCTTCAGGACTCACTATGAACTGAACATGTCTAGAATTGAGAGGAAACAAGAAGGACATCTGAGCTTCCACACTGTCAACTCCCCAGAGAGTCTTAGGGCCCTGCGCAAATTTTCGGTTCTCCTGAAAGCATGCGCAGGGCCCTGTGGGAAAAATCATGTGATTCGAAACAGCTGTGGAGGTCATGTGACGGTGACAGGCTCGTGTGCCAGGATACTGTCGTCATTGTCCATCACCAGACCAGAGCTGAAGTTGATCTCGGCGTCTGTACTAGCTCACCTTCAGCGCTGTGGGGATGGTGGCCTCTTCATGGCTCACATGTGCACACAAATCGTCTTGCTAAGTTCCTCTCTGGGATTTCAGTTTCATACGATCAGGGGTTTGTTGGAAACATTTCTGAACATCATCATCTCCCATTTACAAGAAAGTGAGTGCAAAGTAACAGTGAATGTAGATTTTGATAAGTTAAGTGTTTTGCTTGCGTATGTTCGAAGTGTGCTTTCTTCCAAGTCGTTGCTGAATTTGAGTTTTTGTGACTGTGATAGTTTGAGTCGTCATGTTGTGAAAGTGTTCCTAGAGTCCGTTCCCAATGAACCCGATGGTTTCAGGTGGAATAGTGATAGAATATATTGTATCTCCGTAGACAATCAGCAGTTTTCATCCACCTTTGTTGAGCCTGGCATTTTGCTACTCTATCCTGACTGCCCTGTTGTAAGGGGTTCTCAGAAGCTCTGGCTGAAAACTCACCCAATGAATGTAGAGACAAGTAAAAAACTTGGAATTCCGGAATCCTCCACGTTTGTCAAAGTAGCATTGTTCACGTGCTCCATGTCGGGCGACTTGGATGAAATGGTTGAGGCCCATTTTGAAGTGACCAAGCACCAAGAAGAGCAGGTGGAGGCTTCAGTCGTGACAACCATGCTGAGGCTGTGTGAGACCCTGGAGGCGTGTGGAGTTGGGATTTTGCTCTGTCAGAAGGTCATTCACCCCAAGGTCAAGGCTGCGCTGAGGTCTAAAGGGATATGCTTCGTGGATCGACTTGGCTTTCATGTTGTTCCCTACCTTCAAGATTTGACTGGTAAGTGTTTTTGTTTCAAGACTTTGAGGGACTTTTGGAAGTTTTTGTACTTTTTGTCCTTTACTTTGGGCTATGGGCACTGACTGACCTTCCATAAAGTTTGCTTCATTTACTGTTTTACCATACTTTCCAACCTGTCCAAGTTGGCAAATCCCCCGGGGCGGTGCCACTGACAGAAGTGTCTTTTGGCCATTCCCAAGGGGGGGACATCTCTCGTTCTAATGCACAGTAGAATTGTAAATGGGCTCATCCAACAATGTCATGCTCATAACTGTGCTTGAGCTACAACAGGGAACTGCTGCTTTTTCTTTCCGAATCCTTACTATCGTCCTTTTCCTCTACTTCCTTTGAATGTTTGTCACACTCTTGTGACCCGCTATTTCCAGGGTGCCTTGAAAGTCGAAACAGACTTTGTGCTGTTGAAGTTAGAGAGGTGAGCAGAGTAAGCCCGATTCCCTGTAAAGACTTGTCTGTTGACATCCACCCCTTGGCGCTCATGTGACCTTATGCAGTTGTGAGCGCCGTAAAACCTCTACTAAATTAAAAAAACCAAAAACAAACTTGTCCAAGTTGGCAACCCATTGTCGAGGAGAAAATGGTCATCAGAGCCATGTCGTTGTATAAATGAAAGGGGCAAGTGGGAAATAGTTGTTTGGACAGGTGCTCCTTCGAGCAGGTTCAATTGTATATATATTTTTGTCTTGATTATTAACTTTCATAATCTAGGCAAGAAAGCATTTTTTCATTGCTTTGTATGTTGGGTACAGTTTGTTAAAGATCTGACTGGCACAGGGAAAAGGTTTGAAACCCGTTTTCTTGCCCTTTTTAGAATACTTTTTATATTTGAGGTCTCTTATAAAGAGACTTTGTTTTGAAATAGCTTTTCTGTAAGCAATGGGGTGGGGCAGTTTGTGCTCCAACAACAACAACAACAACATGGTTGGTATCAGGGGTGACAGCTGTTGCCTTTTGTTTGCTTTCTCTACCACTGGCCTTTTTTTTCAGTTTCATATTTCTCTTTGCCTTCTTGTTGTTTTCCTATTGAATCTTTATTCTGTTTACTATGGACTGTTGTATTTATCTTTCTATTCACAGATTAATTTTTTATATTTTTATGAATCCTTACTCTTGACCACATTTTTGATAAAACAGATGGTCAATGAAAGGGGAAAGTGTACCAGTCTACACTCATAGTTTTAAATAACTTTTAAAAAAAAATTGATCCCAGAAGGGCAATTTGGTTTACAATGGCGAACATACATACGTATATGTATACAAACATACAAAATTATAAATACGTAAATAATACATATATAATATAAATACATACATAAATACACAATATCATACTGATACAGAACAATTTCACAACCATGCCATTGCTGGTTGCCACTGTTCTTTACCAGGTGGTGGATATGATTTTATGATCACGTTGTATAGGTCTGCTTTTTTTCTGCTTTGAATTTTGGATATGATCACTTTGTTTAGGTCTGCTTTTTTTCTGCTTTGATTTGTACAGGTGCGCAGCCTTTAGCTTCAGTTGTGAAATGGAGTGATCTTGAGGGCTCTCTAGGATGGGTTGCTTCGGCTACACACAGAGTACAGTTCGACAAGAGTTATCTCCTGTTGTCTCGCCCTGACTCCCCTGTTGTGACATTTGTCTTATGTGGCCCTTGGGAAGAGAAACTTGTTGAGCTCAAGGTAAGAACGCTATGAAATACTTAATCTGTGATACCCTTGAAGGTAGTGAGAAGCTTTGGAAAGAGTATGATAAAGAATAAAGTGGCTGTGGTGAGATGTAGTTGAGCTAAGTGATTCATTTATCCTCTCTGTACTACAATAATGTTGTGGCTGGTTGCCAGTTGCAGAGCTTTTTTGGTCATTTGGTCAAAAGTTGAAATTGGCATAGATGCCCAAACCAAGTTTGGTCCATTTTCAATGATTGATATTTCAAACTTACTGGGTTTCTGAAAATTGTTTCAAAGAGAAATAATTTATTTTTGCCCAAAAATGTTTTTCTCCGACTTACTGGAGATATAAAGGCAGCGATTAACAGGAGCACAGCTGGAGTCTGGAGACATGATTTTTTTTGTTCTAAAACTGATGGCATTTTGTTACCTGCTAGGATCCCTGCAAAACTACAGATAGGGTTGAAGATGGTATAATAATTTGGTGAGAAGGAATAGATTTTAAAGATCCACCAACTCAGCACTGGAGCTGCAATCCTCTTTAAAAAAAAAGAAAGTAGCTCCCATGTATGTCTATAATCAATTCTATACATATATGTGTAACACGTAATTCGTTCGTTGTATTGCCTAACTTCAATGACTAGGCAAAGAGCTCCACCCTGGAGCTGATTTTAAAAAAAATATTTGAAGAAGAACACGATTGAAGTAAAATATATCCCCCCCCCCCCCTTTTTTTTTTTTGAAGTGCCTTACCTAGAGTGCAATATATGGGGTCACAGTGGGGTTGCAAGTAGTCTTACAGAAACAGGAAACTGGGTTTGGGTTGTGATCATCGTGCGTGATGAGAGGTATTGGGGGGGGGGGGGGGGGGGCAGTTGTGTTTGTTTGGGTTGTTTTTTTTACCAATAGCACTCACAAGAAAAATGAGAAAACAATGTCCTGCTTCTCCAGAATTAGTCAAACATCTTTATGTCTTTACGTCTTTGTGTTTATCTTCAGCTAAAAGTTTACAAGTGTTTTTGTTTTTTGTTTTTTCTCTTTCACAGTCCTGTGTCAGATCAGCCCTCCGAGGTCTGGGAGCCCTGATGAGAGAGAGGAAGCTTCTTATGGGTGGTGGCTGCTGGCAGGTGTACGCTTCCCAGGTCCTGAAGGTCAAGGTCGGTGAATAATTTTTGTCATGTTGATTGTGCTCATGTTTGTTCTCTCTCATAAATTGGATTTAATTTAGGTTTCCGTCCAATAGATTTATAATGCTACTGATTCCACTTTGATAGAAATTGAGTTTTATGATTTGCATGCTCTTTGGGGGAATGAGCTGAAAAAGGAAACACACCAGGAAGGCTTATGTTACGAATCTTGAAAAATTATCTTTATCTCGGGGAGAAGAGATGGATAATTTTAACCATATATATTTAATTCATAGTGGGCTTCACTCATTTTGAATTCTGTTTGTACAAACTATCAGTTGCCTACCACCTCCTTAATGGTCTAAATTGTGTTGATAGTAATGTAATACATGTAGAATTACGATTTGTTTACCACAGTAGCTTTTGTTTAACACAAAGCTGTTTAATGCTAAATTCCTGTTTTCACTAAAGGATTTCAAATCCCCATTTCTTTCCCTCTTTATTCTATGCATTCCAACTTCCCTTAACGCTCTAAAAAATTCCTGCAGCTCTGGCATTTTGGTAATATTTGACTATTTTATCATTCCTCCCAACTGATTCACCCCCTTTCCTGTTTTTTTGCTCACAGTAGCCTATAGTTGTCAATACATGTGACACTACATGCTTTTAATTGGTCTAAACCTAACCCCAAATCAAGTTTTTTCTACCCACTTTCCATGTGCAATGGGTCGTAATAGAATGGCTTTGTTTCACGTGACAGTGAGACAACACAGTGGAAAGCTGCAAACCATCCCTAATTTAATGGGAACGTCTGTTTTTCAAGGCAATTCCATGTTTTATTATTTGTTTTTGTTCTAAATCTGCAGTTGTGAGGAAATCATCAAGTAAATAGCTATAACCACCTATAAACCTTGTTCTGTGCCGTGAAAGCATTGGACTGAGGTTAAAAATAAGATTTCCCCTCAAAAATTTTTTTCAAAGGTTGGCAGCTCTGCATGTTCTATCAATGACTAAAGATAGGCGACATAAGGTGATCTGAACAGTGAGAAATGAGTGGTCTCCCCTTTTTGTTCTTTTCAGTACATGTAGCACTCTGCTTAGTACGGAGAAAGTCTCTAGCCCTGTGAAGTTCGTATTATCAGGGTTTTACTGTGGTAGAAATTTTAATTGCATTACCGAGTACTTTAATTTTTAAACTGAAATGTGACGAACGCTTTCATTATGAAACTGAATGTTCTTTTCTTAACTTAAGATGAAGGATACATTGTGGCGTTTGTCCTATCCAGCCTCAGTTTGTGGATGGTTTGCATATTTTCTAGCGTGGTTTGCTCCTTCTCTCCTATCAGACATTTATCATCTTGATCTCTCCTCCTTTTTTGTGTTTGTTGCTCTCTTGCAACTCCTAGATTATCTTCGACACTTATATGACCTTATTGTGTTGTTCAAGTGCAGGAGAACTCTTACTAAAACTAAACAAAAGATTTATGCTCTTTTTCAATAGGTCCTGGAACAGCTGAAGTCTCTGACTGAAGAGTTGTCTTGTTCAGAAGGGCAGGTGCTGAAAGCTTTGACTGTGTTCAGGGCAGCTCTTCAGTCCTGGGCCCTCGGCCTAGCGGAGGAGGACACAGAGAGTCTTCTCGTCGACCCGACCTCATACCATGCGTGGAGAGTACCCAAAGGGAAGGAGGAAATGCTCTCCTCCGATCGACTCGCGCCTTGTTGTTGCGGAATGAAAGTTACAAGTTCTGGGAATCTGTCCGAGTTTCAGTACGTTTCTGTGGGGGAGCTTTTGACGACTTCTGATCAGTTTGGACTCGGAGGGCCTGTACTCTCCGAGAAGGTGGAGGAGAGACTCGAGGATTCTCTCGTTGTTCTTGACAGTTATTTGGCTATGACGTCAGCATTGAAGCAGGCTGTGGCCACTGCTAACTTAGTTCTGTCTATAGGTCAGGTCATTGTGGACAGGAATTAATGACTGCTTTACTTTTCTAATGAGACCCTCAACTTGTTGACATCGACTGTTCTTTTCAAAAATTATTATTCAGAATTCAATGAGTGTGAGAAGAGTGGTTGGATACGTGCTGACTGTTTGTTTTTTTAAGTGTGTAAAATCTTTATTATTTTTTTTTGTAAGTGATTTGTGTGTGGTAAACAAAATGATCATAAAGATGTTCTTTGTAGGCTACTGTTTTTTGTGATGTCAAGAGAATTATACATTTTTTTGTGTGCATTGTTTTGAAATATTTGTTACTGCAACCACTTTGTTTGTGGTGAATGCAAAATAAAATAATGTTTCAAGGAATTGTGGTTATTTTTTCTCAATATGAATTGTTTTTCGTTCTCCAGTTTTCTAAATTTAGATTATATTATCGATCCCAGTTGATGAACTTGTCTTTCTATAGTTCTTACAATACAAATCATTGCTTTTCACAGTGTTTGTAATTGTCATTGCTGTTGAGTTGATTCATGGAAAACCCATGACACAAAGACACAGGTTCCTCGGATTGAGATCTCAGTCCCAATTTTTTTCCCTACCTGACAACATACATGGTACTCCATAATGACCGTTAAAAATAGGATCAAAATCATAGCATAATATATATACTGTTCATTGTTCGTCAAGCTTCCTATTAATTATGGTGGACATTTTCCAACAACTCTTCGACTTCTGGAGTTTGTGTGGCAGACCGCTATTACCAGCGCCTAAAAAGATATATTTATCTAAAGACTTGGACACTTGTCAACATACACATAGAACCATAAAGTACAATCACTTTTTGTGTACCTTTTGAATGAATCAAGAAATCAACCCCTGTAAACATTGACAGGCTTTGTTGATGCTTTTTTGGAAGTGGAATTGCTCAAAATCATAGCAGATACCGCTCATACTCTGTCTTAATTGAAAATACTGTAGGTGATATACTGTATTTGTCTGTAAGACCGTACATGATAGATATCTAATAGCTAAGAGGATGTTAGAATGCATCATTCATCATGTTTCTAAAATATCCAATATGATTCACTATTCCACAGACCAGCTTCCCCCCAAAAAGAGGGGGGAGGGGGGGGCCAAAATAAATTCTTAATAATTCTCAAAGCACTTCAGACAATCCCAACTATCATCTTGGAGTAAGATAAAAACACTCCGATATGCTGACACTGAGATGTTGCAAGCCACAGTAAATGATCATGAAAAAATTACAGCTTTGAATTACAAAAGAAAATTGGTGAAAATGTTTTTGTCTTTCAGTTACTCAAACTATCTTAATGTTATAGGCAGATGAAATCCATTTGTACAGTGGCATGTTGCCTGAACATTCTTGTGAATTAATTAATACATCTATTATGTTTAACTTAAGGACTTAAAATTGAAATGTTATAGTTATAGTAAACAATTTTTTTGTGCCTTCCAACACGCTGAATCAAGCCATTTTTTCAATTGGTACATATCATTATTGAGGTGGAAAGTGCAGGTGTCTCTGGTTCGAATCCCGAAGGTGGCATTCTTGAATTTGGGTTGCTTTTGGAGTATTCATGGCTCTCTATCCTGTACTGTTAGCCAGGTTCGACCCTGCAAGTCCATGCCAATGTGATATATGAATGAGTTGTATACAGCATTCGCTCAGAAAGATGGAGATTCTTGATATAATTTATAAAACTGTCCCCGTCGTTTTATGCGAGAAAAATTCTGAAATATACAAACTGAGCCCAAAGATGTGAAATTACTGAAATTGTGCGATTTTAACAAAGAATGCTAAAGGAAAAGAATCAGAAATTATGACAAAAATGATCAAATATTGCTAAATTATGCGGGATGCATAAAACCATGGGGACAGATAAAAATACAGTATGCGCATGAAACGGATAGGCGAATAGAACTCGCTGTCTTCTGTTCTCATCACCTAAGAAACTAAACATTATACCAAAGGCGCGAGTTTGTGGAATGTTCATAATCATACAACTTGTACAGAAGGCCTTAAAACATCTGTCTCTCAATGGAAAAACATCCCCCCCCCCCCTCACACACAATGAAACTAAAACTAAAATGACAAAAGAAGGCTAAGAACAATTTCCAACACATGGATGACGGAGATGGACCCGGATAATAATTATAGGTTGCTTTAGTTTAGAGTAGGGCTTCCGAACAGTGAAATAAGAGAAGAACCACCATTCCGACGTTTGTTTGTCTTAGTCTTCGATGTAAAATGGAGGACATTTTACGCCGCCATCGACACTGTTTAGATCGTTTTGTAGGTCTGTCCCCGCGGTTTCATGCCCCCAAAAAAGTGAAATTATGCGATTCTGTTAATTTTAACGAAGAATGATAAAGGAAAATAATCAGAAATTAAGGAAAAAATGATCAAATTTTGTTCAATTATGCGGGGTGCATAAAACCGCGGGCAGGTAGGTGGGCAGTTATGAACTTGCCTGTCAGGGCCACTAAGCTGAGATGGTTACAACTTGCAACTTCCTAGCAGAAGGACAGGGATTCTTAATACTTGATAAAAATTCTCCCCACTCTGGAACTGAACTCCTGTCTCCTTTTTTTTTTTTTTTGATCAGTGTTTTACGGCGCTCGCAACTGCAGAAGGTTATATGAGCGCGCGGGACACATTAAACTTTTTCAGTTGGTAGGAAATTTTGAATTTTGCTCGGGTGGCGGCCGAAGCCTACTCTTTTTATCGATTTTAGACCACCAAGAGATCTTTAACGTGCGCAACTTGCACACGGGCCCTCCGAGATTTTTCACGCTTGTCCGAGCAGATCAGGGGTGTGGCTGAAAGACAGCTGTAAGGAGTCAAGGAGTAGCAGTAGAAAGGCTGCAGAAAGATTTAGGAGCCCAGTGGAGGGGGCAAAGGAGGTGAGGGGGCTTGGGTAGAAAGTGCAGACGAAAGCAGACGACAGAACATTTGCTAGAGAGCAGGAAAGGAGGTGAAAGGAGCCAATTTTAGAGAAGAAAATTTTTCGGTCGCTTCCTGGATTCGAACCCGTAACCTTTGAATGAGAGGCGAACGTCTTAACCTCTAGGCCACGAGAGACCCCACTCCTGTCTCCTATATGTACGATGGCGAAATACCCAACCGTAACACCACAGACGGCAGTGTGTGGCTCTTGAGCAAAATTAATGTATACTG
Organism: Aplysia californica; assembly: GCF_000002075.1. NCBI lineage: Eukaryota > Metazoa > Mollusca > Gastropoda > Aplysiida > Aplysiidae > Aplysia > Aplysia californica. The sequence continues at coordinate 90,479 of NW_004798235.1, read as the reverse complement.
TCCAAACAAATAATCATAATTTATGTAGTCGCTTTTAAGCACAAGGGGGCTATCCCGAAAAAAGCTGTTTGGAGAAAATCGAAGATAAAGTTTTTCTCCTTGTTCAGTTTCTTTAAAAGACAAGGAGAATTTTCTCTATAACCAAACAAATATATACACACCAATGAAACCAAACTTCCCCTATAGGTAGGGCAATGCTCACTTTTGGTGTAGGTCAAGATTTCTGGAAAACCCCCGAAATCTGGGTTAGCCCGCTTTTCGTTAAAAGCGACAATATATCATATATAATCCTGTCCCCGTCGTTTTATGCAAGAAAAATTCTGAAATTATGCAAACTGGGCCAAAAAATGTGAAATTATGCGATTCTGTTAATTTTAACAAAAGCATGTTAGAGGAAAATAATCAGAAATTTTACAAAAAATGATCAAATTTGACAAAATTATGCGATGTGCATAAAATCACGGGGACAGATAATCGGTCAACGCGACACATGTTGATTTTGTCTTCTCCAGGTCCACGAAAGTCTTCTGGGCTTGTCGTTTAAAAGGCTAGACATCGCAAAGTCTGTTAGCCAAAAGAGCAAGAGCAAAGATCCAAATCCAGTCTATGATTACAACCAAGTATTTAAAAAATATCCTTTATCCTATAAACATAAGATATTTGCCACTGGCTTGATCTGCCATTTTAACATAACGAGGACTTTATACTTAATGAACATTGTCTGCTTCCAACACTGAGAACATTTTTTATTAGGCTAGGGTTTGACCACAAAAGTTTGATAGATACAGTATGGAGTCCTGGAAGATCATATTTCATTTTATTGAATTACATGAACGTGAAATGTAATAGTATTACTGTAATACCCCATTGTGCAAGTACAACTACAACCATAGCAAAAATACCTGAATAGTTTTGATTGGGGTGTAAAAATGCTTCAATAATAATTATGTTCAAGCCATCAGTTTATTTTGCTGTTTGACCATTAAACTGTTTCCTTGGTTTTATGCACCCCGCTTAATTTAGCAAAATTTGATCATTTTTTGCGAAATTTCTGATTTATTCATTCTCTGTTAAAATGAACAGAATCGCATAAATTCACATTTTGGGCCCAGTTTGCATAATTTTAGAATTTTTGAGTTATAAAAAACCGCGGGGACAGATTAAATTTGGGACCGGCACTAAGTCTGGTACTGGTCGTGGAAAAGACAAGTTCCGTGATCAGCCCAGGTTGTGACGGAAGCAACGTTTCCGGGGTCGTCCGCTGACGTGGTGGCCACCCCCCCCCCCTAGGTCATTCTGCCTTGCGCCCAGGTCAGACCGACTAGGTACACATATATTTACCTTTGGAAATTAATATTTACCATGAATCTATTGAACACATTGGTCGTGGACAGTGAATGAAAAAACGGACTAGACGACTGAGACATTTGACAGGAAACGTAGATCGTGCCGAGACCATGACACTGCCCCTCCAAACCTAAAGTGACAGAGAGAATGGTGGCGTCAGGAAGCGCAGAGAGGGGTTGAGAGGGCAAAAAGGGTCTACAGGTTACACACAACTATAGTGCGGTCAAATATTCGTGGCTCAACTTATCCTCAAATATTTCTTTAACGGGTGAATCAAAGTCTCCCATACCTTGTACACTAGTTTGTGTCAATTTGTCTTAACTGAATCATAAATTTCCCCAAACAATTGGGGCTAGATTAAAAATCTTTTCATAATAAAAATTTATGTAAAATACTATAAATCTCCGTCACTCGGAAAATGAGACTATTCACATCTCAAAACATGCGTTCAATATACATTATGTCGCGATTTTAAAAAAAATGACGGACTTGCTTTTAAAAGCGATATTGTCCCAGCTGTAAACCTTTTAAAATATGTAGAGACTACCCTCTTGGATTTTTAATAAGTACTTATTTATGAACTTTCTAGAATACAGCTAACTGGATAGATCCTTGTGCAAAAGCTGGAGAGTCCATGTTAGCTAGTTGAGGAAATATTTGACAATAAGTTGCGCCACGAATTTTTGAGCACTATAGTTCTTTTATAGTACATGTCATGTATATTTACTGGCGTGTGTGGTGCAGCAGTAAAGCGCTTCACCGTCGCACGCTGACAAAAGATGTGAGTTCGACATCCGAATGAAGAGAGTTATTATAGAGTGTCTCCATCCATCTGTCTGCTGGGTCGTTGTACATGATACTGTAGGCCTACATAGCCTATCCACCCTCAGCTCGGATTTGCTTTCCCCAGCTGGATCAAACCCCACCTTCTAAATGATCTAAATTGTGTCGAGGAGAGCGTTAAACTTCTATAATTACATCATTACGAAAGACTACATGTATTTAATATATAATATTTTCTTTGAAAAATGTTGCTCTGTAGGGCGCTCAATGGTAAACGTAATGAAGCCTAATTAACCCTCTGTGTCTTCGCTCATCACGGTGATCACAGACTGCTTCTTCTCCATTACTTAAAGTGTAGGACCCTATCCGTACGCCCTGGGTCATTTTGTCCCCCCCCGGGTTGCAGTTTTCACATTTTAGAATACTTCTAATACGAAGATCTCTTTGAAACTTTCAGTATTTCTGAAAATTTTTTAATTTTGACAGACTGCTATGCAAAGCGTAGGGATCGGATTAACGAGTATATTTCCTCTTTGACAGTGGTGGCACAGAGTTCCCCACGTCGTATGGATACGATAGTAAAACACGACGTATGGATAGGGTTAACCTTAAATAATCTCGTTGGAGGTACTGAACTGAACCCCCCCCCCCCCCCCACACACCGCAAGTTTCGATCGCGCTTACACCAAACCCTTTGATTGGGATGCTGTATGTGTGTTTACGTGTTTGTATGTATGTATGTGTGTGTGTATGTGCGTATGTGTGTGTGTGTTTGTTTATGTGTATATGCGTGCGTGTGCGTGTGCACGTGCGTGTACGTGTTTGTTTGTGTATATGTATGTGTGTGTACGCGGGCGTGTGTGTGTGTGCAAGTGTGCCGGTTTACTCATAGAAAGTCTAACAGCACACAAATCAACAGTTATTAATGTGTGCACTCACCATAAAATGTAGTCAAGGCCTAACCGTAAGCCTTAAGTTTCCTGAATTCTTGGACGAAAATTTAAGCCATTTTACAGTGCTGTCAACAAAGGAAAGTTTTGCTCACCGTAAATCGAGTGCTTTAAAAAAAATTGGTTCTGTGATCCCTGCTTCCTAAGGAACTGTTTGTATTATAATATATATACATGTAGTATGCCACCCCTTGCAACAGGCCAGGAATTATTATTGCGGGCATTTCGTGGTCAGGGTTCTTATTAGAAAATGTCTGCTAGACAATATCAAATCAAATTATAATCTGTGTGTGAAAAAAAAGAGTCGTGTTAATAAGTACGGTAAATAAGTACAAGTGCTTTACTTTTTTCGTTTAACTCAAGGGCTACTGTTTATTTTCTCTATTTCGTGCTGACAATTGTGAAGAATTTAACAGGACGGATAATCAAACAAAAACCCTGTTATTTTTTTCTTATCCCTGTTGTTAGCACCTCGCGCGACCTGGGCCAGCTGTTCTTTGACTTTAAACATTCTTCGTAGATGACGTACCAAAATCATAATTATGTATATAATATAAGGAATTTTACAACATATTATATAGGCTACTACGGATCGGAGCCTTTGTTCGGGTCAGATAAGAGAGGATGAAACTATTTATTATTAGCAACGACCCCCCCCCCCAAAAAAAAAAGACTTTTCTGGCATTGTTGACTTAAAGTAGATTTACGTCTTTCTCAAGATATTCATTTTTTTCAAATAAATAAAAGCATAAGCTTAATTAATGAGGTTTGACTGCGAACTTCATTCTCCTTCGACATTCACGATTTCTTGGGACTTCACATTTCGTTCTAAAAAAAGGAAAGTTTACGGAGAGAAGTTCACCATCGGATTTCGAGATGTCTTTCAAGCGGCTTTTGCTTCTCTCGTTTGCATTCAGCTTTTGCTCACAAGGTACGACAACTTCTGTTATAAATAGCTTGTTCCCTTTCGTCTAGTCACGGTTAGTTAAAACAAGATAAAATATCCCTGCTTAATCTTCTCGGATCTTTGCAAACGTGTCTGAAAGGTTCTTTAAAAATTATTATTTTTGGGGTTAGTGTTTTATGGTGTCCGCAACTGCATAAGGTCATACCAGCGCGCGAGACACATTTTCAGCTGGTAGGAAATTTTAAATTTTGCCCGGGTGGCGGCCGAAGACTACTTTTATCGATTTTGGACCACCGAGGAATCTTTAACGTGAGCAACTTGTTCACTGGACCTCCGAGATTTTTCGCCTTTATCCGAGAAGGCTAGATTTGACTTACCATAAGATCAGGGGTGTGGCCGAAAGACAGCAGTAAGAAGGAGTCAAGGAGTAGCAGTAGAAAGGCTGCAGAAAAAGTTAGGAGCCCAGCGGAGGGGGCATAGGAGGTGAGGGGGTGGGGCAGAAAGTGGAGACGAAAGCAAACGACAGAACATTGTTAGAGAATAGGAAAGGGGGTGAAAGGCGACAATTGGTCGCCTTTAAGCACAAGGGGGCTATCCCGAAAAGTACTGTTTTGAGAAAGTCGAAGGTAAAGTTTTTGGACCCTTTTTCAATTTCTTTGAAAGCAAAGGAGAGTTTCGCTGTAACCAAACAAATATACACACAAATAAAACCAAACTTCTCTTATAGGTAGGGCAAAGCCCACTTTTGGTGTAGGTCAAGATTTCTGGAAACTGGAATCCCCCGAAATCTGTGTTAGCCGCTTGTTCTTAAAAGCGACCAATTTTTTAAAACAAACATTTCCGTCGCTGTGGGAGGGCTGGAGTGAGGGGTTGGTGGGGATTGGGTAGAG